>NW_023494810.1:27297131-27594631 GCF_904425465.1 Colossoma macropomum
GATACAGCGGTCTGTTTTTGTACAGACTGAGAAAAATGAAAGAAATCAGAGTAAGAGTATACATACACTGAAAAGGGCGATTACTGAGCTAAAATTCTCTAAAACTCTCTTCATCAGATTTCTAGAAATCCAATAACAGCCTTAATTCAATCTAAAAAATTGGAACATGCTGTTTACATGACAACTTGAATAATCTGCTGAAATCTGATTATGATCAGATTATTAAGTGCAAATGCATTTAGCTCTAGGTTGAAGATGGAACTGGGCTGAATGGCAAACATTTCATGATACATGATATATCACGATATTTATTTTTTTCTGACATCTGATAAGTTGGAATCGACAAATTAGTGCAGCATGATTTGGATGCAACATTTCACATGCTGTACTAAATCCAATCAATCAGGGATAATTATACTGTCGTTGTAATCAAACATGCAGCTGGGAAGTGTTTTTTAGTTACTGCTGATATCCATGATATGCTCGGAAAAGCATATTGGGACATTTTGGGACACAGCTTATCAAGTAAAAGCTATTGTTTATTATTTACTGTAGCTCATAAATATGTCATAGGTTAATGAATTAAGACTGAAAAAAATGCTTGACAGTATCCATAATTGTCAATAATAATTTTTTTTGTTTTAATTTTCATTGTGTTGTAAATAATCGAATATGAGTTTATTTGCAGCCCTAAACCAAACAAAGAAACTATAAATTCTTTTTTTTTAATTGTTATTTTTTATTTTCAGCACAGGCCTCCATGCAGTGAAATGTATATGTGTATGTGACTTTGTATGTGTAGTCATGCATGTTTGTATATGTACGTGTTGGTGCTGAGGATGTGAAAGATGTGTTGAGAAACATGCTCAGTGTTCTAGCTGTCATAGTGAATGTTCCCTCTGCACCTCACATTTGACATGTGTATGTGTTTGCGTGTGCATGTGCATCAAGCGAACTCAAGCTGTGTTGTCCTTGTATTGCTCAGTCCTGCCACCAGATGGCGCGTTTTACCTCATTTTCACAGTCACTGAACACAGTCAGCTATTACATAATCCAGTGCATGGATATGCAATTTGCTCTGCCTGCACAGCAAAACTGAAGAAACCAATATATTACACACAGTGAGACCACACAGGCGTCTACCGGATATGCTGGCATTCTCTTACATAACATTTGGCATACATTCTCAGTGCAAGATGTACTTTGTGAATTTATGAATTCAGTTTTGGTCAAATGTATGACTTTATCCCAAAATCATGCAGTGAAAAAAATAGCCAGTGACTGTTGGACAGTTTTCAGACTTTAAGAGACACAAACTCATAAAGAGATCACAAACTCAAACATTTAACAGCGTTTAGGAAAAGTCCCATTTCGGTATGGGACTATATAACTAATTATATACCTCTATGTTGGTGGCCCAGAGCAGTATTTGTTGCTGTTCCTCTGTCTGCCAGTCAGGGGCAGTAGAGAATTGTTTTCTCTGGTGTTATGATGTCTTGTAATAGTTTCAAATCACTGTATATTTGAGAGGGAGAGAGGGAGGAAAGCAAAGGAGAAGAGAGGATATCTGAGAGCACTTTGCATGATTTTGGGGGTGGTGATGGTGTTTGTGTTTCACAAAGAGTTGACTGCCTTTAAAATATGCATGTACAAGGGTGATGGGGAGAGAAAAGGATGGATAGAAAGAATGATGAATAGATGGGTGAAAGAATAAGAGGACTGAAGAATGGATGGATGAATGAATGGATGGATGGATAGTTGGATGAAAGGATAGAGTTATGGATGGATGAATTAATTAAAAGAAAGAAGAATGGATGGATGGATAGAAAAATGAAAAAATAGATACGAGATTGGTGTATGGAAAGGATAGTGGAATGGATGGTTGAAAGAATTAAAGGATGGAGGGATGGATGGATAGATGGATGGGTGAAGAAATGGATTGATCGATGGACAAAAACATAAGTGGATGGATAGATGGATGAATGAAGAGATAGAAGGATGAACAGATGGATGAAAGGATGAGAATATTGAAGAATGGACGGATGGAGGGATGGATGGATGAATGATTTAAAAGACAAGAATGAGTGGATGGATGATACAAAATTAAAAGATAGATAGATAGATAGATAGATAGATCGATTGTATGGTTGAAGGGATTAAAGGATAAATGGATGGATGGATGGATTAATGGATGGGTGAAAGAATGGATGGATCGATGGATGAAAGGATGAGAATATTGAAGAATGGATGGATGGAGGGATAGATGGATGAATGATTTAAAAGACAAGAATAAGTGGATGGATGATACAAAATGAAAAGATTGATGGATGAGTGAAAGAATGAAGACACAAAAGGATGGATAGATGAATGAATGGATAGAAGCGTGGATAGATAAGAGGATAAAAGGACAGATGGATGGATGAAAGGGTGGAGGGATGGATGGATAAACAAATTAAAGAAGGATGGATTGATGAAGGAATAGATGTTGGATAGGTCAACAGATGGATGGATGGATGGATGGTTGGATGGAAAGATTAAAGGACTGATGAGCATGATGACATCATACTCCTCCCATGTGTGGTAAAACCAGCGTGACCAATGCACAGACAGAGGATCATAAAACAGTCCCTTCAGCAGCTTTTCATTGACAAAATGTATTGAACTCATTTTTGTATCTTCCTGCTCTGATGTAATAACTCATGTCTGGGAGTTTAATGTAGTGGAACTCATTAGATGGAGATTAATTGTTGGCTGATGGGCATCAACGGCTGGTCACTGCTTGGGCTACCATTACATCTCTTGACGGTCACTTCAATGACAGATTAGTTTCCTGCTGTCCAAAATCGAAACACTTGGCCTCAAATAACTTGATATGAGCTAGAAGAATCTGAGCCTCCGGTTCCAATAGCCTTTTCCTGTGCCATCTGATAAGCAAGACTTTCGTCCCCTTTGGGCAGTAACAAGTCTGAAAAGGAAGCCGCAGCTGATTGTTTCCGAAAATGTTCCTGAAACATGACATTCAAGTGCCTTTTGAAAGTCTTTCAGTCCCTTTTCTGATAATAGATGGCCCATATCATGGAAATGTACTATGTAAATATGGCTCGAGTTTCAGACACATTCACTCCTCAGTCCATATAAGGAACCAAAGTTGTAAAAACCCATTTTGCATTCATCATGGTTGTGATGTCACAAGTGTTACTGAAGTGATGCAGTGTTGTTACTGCTTTGAGTCTATAGCAGAGTGGAAGATGTGGGAAAAAACAGTTAAACATTGTGCTGTTCCTGGCTGTCAGGAAGCATCATTGCAGGCTTCCAAATGGCCCACACATCCTAAAGGAGTCGCAAAAGTTTATTTTTCTAACAATTATTTTTATATATAGGTTCATATTTAACAGTTTATTCCTCATAATCTGGCCTGCTGTTTGAGTGAGATACAACACAGGGCAGCCAATCAGAACCAACCTCAGTTACATATATCATTCTTTTAGGCACCATAACAAATATGGCTTCTTTAATTCTAAGAGATACAAATGTTTTTATACACAAAACCACACAAACCCATTAAGTACTGAACACTTGGAGGTGGCAGACTCTGTCTCTAACTGTGTAGCATGAAGAAGTTTTATGGGTTTGGTGAAAGGGTGCTTCTGCCTTCACTAGACTTGTGTTGCTATGGCAACTTGGTATCAGTAGGCAGTTTAAATGGGTTTGGGGCATCATCACACCCAACCACAGGCTGATGTACAGTACAGTTATCCCTTCTAGTCAGCATTGTGCAGTCACTGAGTGTGGGCGCCACTGGTCTGTGTATGTGTGTGGGTGTGAGAAAGAATAAAGGGATGAAAGACTGTATGCATCAACCAATTAGTTAATTAGCTGAATTAACTGAATTAGGTGTTTTACTGACTGGGTTGAACTAGGGCCCAAGGCCTCACAACGATTCAATTAATGAAATTTAATAAAATCTCAAATGTCCCCATGATGGTGTTCAATTTGTTAAATTTGGTAACTACACAAATGTGACTACAGAACAGGAGACTAAATGACAGAGAGGAAACACCCAGGATGAATCACACCGAGCAATAGAGGGAGAGGAAAACACACAGAGAGCAGCACAATGGATGATGGAGGAAGTGGACAAAACCAGAGAGCAGCACAGAGAACGACAGAGAGAAAGGAAACACCCAAAGAAGACCAGACTGAACTACAGAGGGACAGAAAACAACCAGAGAGCATCAGACTGAACTACAGAGGGACAGAAAACAACCAGAGAGCACCAGACTGAACTACAGAGGGACAGAAAACTATCAGAGAGCATCAGACTGATCTACAGAGGGACAGAAAACAACCAGAGAGCACCAGACTGAACTACAGAGGGACAGAAAACAACCAGAGAGCATCAGACTGAACTACAGAGGGACAGAAAACTATCAGAGAGCATCAGACTGATCTACAGAGGGACAGAAAACTACCAGAGAGCATCAGACTGAACTACAGAGGAACAGGAAACTATCAGAGAGCATCAGACTGAACTACAGAGGGACAGAAAACTATCAGAGAGCATCAGACTGAACTACAGAGGGACAGAAAACAACCAGAGAGCATCAGACTGAACTACAGAGGGAGAGAAAACTACCAGAGAACACCAGACTGAACTACAGAGGGACAGAAAACTACCAGAGAGCACCAGACTGAACTACAGAGGGACAGAAAACTACCAGAGAGCATCAGACTGAACTACAGAGGGACAGAAAACTACCAGAGAGCATCAGACTGAATTACAGAGGGACAGAAAACTCCCAGAGCACACCAGACTGAACTGCAGAGGGACAGGAAACACCCAGAGCACACCAGACTGAACTGCAGAGGGACAGGAAACTACCAGAGAGCATCAGACTGAACTATTGAGGTAGAGGAAACACCCAAAGAGCACCAGACTGATAGAGGAAGTGAACACAACCAGAGAGCAGCACAGTGAACAAGAGAGGGACAAGAAACACCAGACTTAACTCTAGAGGTAGAGGAAGCACCCAGAGAGCACCAGACTGAACTACAGAAAGACAGGAAGCTACCAGGGAGCTCCAGACTGAACTATAGAGGGAGAGGAAACCGCCTGAGAGCATCAGACTGAGCTGTAGAGCGAGAGGAAACACCCAGAGAGCTGCTTACTGACCAACAGATGGAAATGAAACACCTAGACAGCACCACACTGAACTATAGAGACAGAGAAAACTACCACTCAGAAAGCAGCACATCAAAAAATAGACTGATAAGGAGCCAAGGTCATCCTTTACACCCAAAAAGCAGCACATGAAACGATAGAGGGATAAGGATTAGAGGAGCCTTTTTTTTTATTGAAGCCTGACCGTAACCCATTTCCAACCAGGCCCAACTGGTACCACTACTCTTGCACTCACTAATGGATGGATCATCTCAGACACAGTTTCGATTTGTTGTTCGATTGACAGTTGATTAACAGAAAATGCCATGCTAGGATAAACAAATATCATGCGTATAATTTTATGGACTTGCCGATTGTACCTGGCAGAAAACAGCATCATACCTCCTCCAATCAACAGCAAGGCCGAATAATGAAGTATATGTGAGTGAGCTAATGAGTCCATGAGGATTGAGCTGCAGGTGAGTGTTATAATGAGTGGGTAGAGCCGGAGCCGGAGTGAGTGAATACAAAATGGAGAGTCTTTGTACTGACTATCCAGAGGGAAAAGCCAAAAAAACAAACCAGAGCCCAATTTGAACCTGATGTTGTCCATAAAAAATTGGCCCGAATCTGGTCATCCCACTCAGAGAGCAGCACACAGAATGATAGAAGGGTAAGGAAACATGTCCATTCTTCTCACAGAGAGTGCAGGACTCTGAACAATAGACAGGTTAGGGGCCAAGGTCATCTTTCCCACAAGGGATCAACACACGAAACGATAGAGGAATAAGGAAACATGGACATCCTTGCCATCCAGAGAGCAGCATATTGAACAATAGAAGAGGCCATCCTTCCCATTTAGAGAGCAGCAGGACCATATGGTCTTTTAGGCCCTGTTCAGACTGTCAACCCAATTCCAATTCTTGGCATATCTAAATTGGATCCAGATTCATTTTTGGTGGTCTGGACAGCAAAAAAACACATGAAATCAGATTTTTGTAAATCAGATCCAAGCCACAGTTGGAGGTAGTTTGAAATGTGATTCCAATCTGATTTTTACAGATGCACCTCGGTTTGGATGCTCTGGCCTCTCAAATCGGATTTCAGTGTTTCTTTTGCATAACTTGCAATGTGACAAACAGAAGTGCTGGGATTCAAGAAGGTGCACTCCATCTCTCCTGCATCTGTGTTTGGAATCCGAGTCACCAGAGTAGCTATGTAGTTACTGACACCTACATCGTTACCACAGCAACCCATGCAGATAGGTTGGTGATGTCTGGACACTCAAATCTGATCTGATTGCTTGGAAATAACAGTGCAGAAGGTTGTCTCAAAAGATCTGATTTGCCTGAAGTCTGAACATAGCCTTTGACTCCTGGCCACAGTTGGGATTTCTCCCAATGAGAGGGCATCAGCTCTGAACATTTTGATGTACATAGTTCCTGAGTCGATATCAGTGTGTTACTGACCGAAAAAGAGAGACAAAGATATTCCAGGATCAGGATTGGGAGCCACTGTCAAAGTGCATAAATCACCACAACAAGCAAAGACTGCTCGCAAATCAACATTTTGACCCCAGTCTTAAGTTTCTGAAAATACTCAGACGACTGCTAGTTCTGAACGGGAAACATGGCGCAATCACTAGCAGGTAACACCCACCAGCTTGGTGCCAGAGCCCAGAGGACTGCCTAGAGCTTTTAGGCTCAGTGGGTTCTTCCAGTGGATCTGGCCCAGAAAATGCTGGTCCATGGTGGAGCCTGGAGATGGTGATGGATAGAAAGTGATAAGTGCTCCTCGTTATCCAGCCAGCAGGTGCTACACACACATGGGCAGCTGTGACAGAATTCTCCTCGATTTTCCCTCCCACACACAGTCCACCTGTTATCCCCAGAGCTTCCGCTGCTTTTTCTCTCATTCACTCACTCACGTTCACACACTCGCACACATTTGCGCACACACCTGTCCTTTAGATTCCAGTGTGAGAGTGCCGCTGTCGGACCCACTTTCTCCACGTTGCATCAGCGTAGCTGGTCTTCCCCCGCCGGCTAGTGGGCAGTTTTAGTTCCCACAGGTCCAGTTTGACAGAATGAGACTGTTCTACCTGACCAGCAACGAGACGAACCATCCTTTGAGGCATGCTGTTATTAATAAGTGCTTCTAGCATTCCTCAAACTCAAACACATAACCTTGAAACGGTTCAAAGGTTGAATTATCTGGCCTAAAAAAGGGGGTGCTTTGTAGATCTGTGGAATCAAAAAAGTTCAAAACCACAACTTGGTATGTAGTTTGCTCAAAAGTGCCCTTGACTGGTCCAACTTTTCTAAAGCAAAGACCTCTAGAATTTTAGAATGAAAGAGTAGATTCAGTTTGAATGGAATGAAAATGGAAAAGAAATGGATGTTAATTGTGTGGTGCTAGCGTAAGAGATAATGAGAAAATCCATACCTGATATTTCTGCTGATTTAAGGCTTGTTTATGCTCAACGTTAAATACGGATATGGATATGGATGGAGACTTCTGTCCGTACTCTGCATTTATTTTGACCATATTTGTGGACGTTCTCTGAAAGCTGATGAAATGGAGCAGTACCAACGGAAATCGTGAGCCAGTGAGACACGACCATACCCGTGTGATATAAGGTCATATAAGTGAAAAGAATTCTCCGTCCACGTCACGAAGTATTTAAAGGCCTCACAGACCACTGCCTACAACACTGTCTCTTTCGTCTCTTTCATAGTCTGTACATAATTATGACCGCCGCCGCAGTCGCCATGTTTGTTGTTGTCAGAAACTTTTGACTCTGGACTGCCCTCTAGTGGATGTATTGCATAACATCCATGCCAATGTAAAGGATGCATGGAAGTTTGTGAGCAGTGACCTACAGTACATAAAGGGAGTATAAATGAGCCTAGTGATGGATCTGTTTTAAACACAGGTCATTTGACACGTTATTTTAAAGAGCTTCTAGTGGTAAATAGTGCACTTAATTACAACATGATCTTGCGATAACTGTCTTCTAATTAATGGTACATGAAAGTGAGAATAAAAGCCGAACCAGCAGCAGCACGGCTGGATAGTGTTTATATTCCAGGCACACTTTTCCCTGAGTGCTATGGCGACCGTCTCGTATATACATTGAGGTGACGAGACAGAGATCAGAGCAGATGGATGGTGAAATGAGAATGGAATGAGCAGGTTGTAATTGCGACACAGTGTGTTTCAGCCTGTTAGACTGGGTGTAATAAGGTAGCCTGGACGTGGAGTGGTGTTGGACGTGTAATAGCACAAGGGACAATTTTAGGTGCCAGTGCATGTAGTACACCATCCTATGATCTAATACAAATGCAACAAAAGAGAGAGATTAGTGATTATGGGGCTCTAGGCAAAAGGCAGGAAAGGGGCCCCATGAATGTTAGTGATGCAAGTGTTTACACTGTCTACACTGCAACAGATGAAACCTTATATAGAATATAGATTATAAAAAGAATATAGAGGCTATATATACACCGATCAGGCATAACATTATGACATTATTATCTTGTTTCTACGCTCATTGTCCATTTTATCAGCTCCACTTACTATATAGGTGCACTTTGTAGTTCTACAATTACAGACTGTAGTCCAGCAGTTTTTCTGCATGCTTTGTTAGCCCCCTTTTACCCTGTTCTTCAGTGGTCAGGACCCCCATGGACCCTCACAGAGCAGGTACTATTTGGGTGGTGGATCATTCTCAGCACTGCAGTAACACTGATGTGGTGGTGGTATGTTAGTGTGTGTTGTGCTGTGTGAGTGGATCAGACACAGCAGTGCTGCTGGAGTTTTTAAACACTGTGTCCACTCACTGTCCACTCTATTAGACACTCCTACCTTGTCAGTCCACCTTGTTGATGTAAAATCAGAGACGATAGCTCATCTGCTGCTGCACAGTTTGTGTTGGTCATCCTCTAGTCTTTCATCAGTGGTCACAGGACACTGCCCACAGGACGCTGTTGGCTGGATATTTTTGGTTGGTGGATTATTCTCAGTCCAGCAGTGACACTGAGGTGTTTAAAAGTTCCAGCAGCACTTCTGTGTCTGATCAACTCGTACCAGCACAACACACATTAACATACCACCACCACATCAGTGTTACTGCAGTGCTGAGAATGATCCACCACCCAAATAGTACCTGCTCTGTGAGGGTTCATGGGGGTCCTGACCACTGAAGAACATGGTAAAAGGGGGCCAACAAAGTATGCAGAGAAACAGATGGACTACAGTCTGTAATTGTAGAACTACAAAGTGCACCTATATAGTAAGTGGAGCTGATAAAATGGACAATAAGCGTAGAAACAAGGAGGTGGTCATAATGTTATGTTATATCGGTGTATGTATGTAGTATGTTTAATTAGTATTTTCTTGGGGCCTTTGGCTCATAGGGGCCCTAGGCGGCTGCCTACCTTTGCCTAGTGCAAAGACCGCCCTGATGAATCTTGAATCTTGATGAATATCTACACTATGTACATTTTAACTATTATTGCAATATTACAATAATACATCTTTCAGTGTGACCTTAGAGGTCATACCCTAAAGTAAATCATCATGTTTGTTAACAGTGCTGGTAGTTTCTATCCTTCCGAATCAGCCACTGTGTAAAACAAGAAGCTTCTCTCACTGATTTGATTGTTAAGCAAATAAGCACAAGGAAAGCGTTTCTAATAAAGTGGCCAGTGATGAAAGTACAAAGTAGGTGTTTCTAATAAAGTGGCCAGTGAGTGGAAGTACAAGGTACAAAGAAATTATTACATTTTATGGCACTTAATGGATGAGTTTGTACATAGATAGTTATGCAGGTTGATGATGAGCTCTGAAACTGTACGCTGCCCTGGCTTTTGAATGAGGCTATATAGGAGATAAATGCTCCAATAGAGATGAAATCTATTATGAAATAATACTGCTGACAGACGGTAGGTGCATTATTTCACAATTTCCTGTAAACAGTTACTCAATAAGTTGCCTGTTGAGTGGCTCCTTTGGCTCAGACTATATCATATGACACTGTTGGCACTGTTAAAGGACTGATGCGGTAATAATAAGTATAAGAATAAGAATGTATAATTTGTCTTTTTATTTATATTATGCAAATAAAATAACCATAAAATAAACAGTCTTTCACATAATAAAAGAAGCATAAAAAGTATAACAATATACAGTACAGACAATAGAGACATTACATTAAAATAGTTTGTACATGTTCAGTTAATTTGTACAGAACTTATTCAAACCCAGTGTGTTCAGTGGATTATGTAAGAGCTCATTTTACACTTGTGATCTTGTAATGTGTTAAATACTGTAGTGATGCTGGATTACAGTTGAGGGGTCTGATAGAGGTGTGGGTCTGAAACTCTGCTCTTAATTAAGATGCTGTGCAGGGCTGGGAACTGTGGTAATATTCCTTTCTTAATTGTCTTGTCAGTCTGTTTAATATGTTAAACATTATAGGCGAGTAATTATTCTGATCATTTTGCTGTCTGGGTACCTTCCCCCCCCTTCAGGGGTTTCCTTTGCAAATATGAGTGTGTGTTTGTACTTTTTTTTTAAAAAGCTGCATGTTTCATTTTTTCAAAACTGAAAATCAAAACTGTTTCTTTTTGGTTCCTGAAGGTTAAAGCTGCACTATGCATTTTTTTTTGTTAAAATTAAAAGAAGTAGCATAACTGAATCAGAACGAAAGCAAACACTCTAAAATATGGTGTGCAATGCTGCTACGAGTCCCCCTGTAAATCCTGAACTGATTATTTAAAAGTCATATTTTCATTTTTTGACATACTTTGAAAATACCAGCTGCCCTTTACAATGTGCTAATATTTCATGATGAATGGACCAGAAGAAATCACCTTGAAACATCTTTTTTAATAGTGTTTTTCCTTTTCCTGTATAGAAACCTTTTTTTTTAATCAACAGTGACGATATACACTGAGTACTTTAGTAGGAACACCATACTAATATTGGGTAGGGCTTCCCTTTGCTCTCAAAACAGCCTCAATTCCTCGTGTCATGGATTTCACAAGTTGTTGAAAACATTCCTCTGAGATTCTGGTCAATGTTTACATGACTGCATCATGCAGTTTCTGCAGATTTTTCAGGTGCCCTTCTTGCTGTGAATCTCCCGTTCTACCACATCTCAAAGGTGTTCTATTGGATTCAGATGCAGCAATGAAGAACACTGAACTCATTGCCATGATCACAAAGCCAGTTTGTGATGACTTTTGCTTAGTGACATGGTGCATTATCATGCTGGCAGTAGTCATTAGAAGATTGGTAAATTGTGGCCATGAAGGGATGCACACGGTCGGCAACAGTACTCAAATAGGCCGTGGCATTCAAGCGATGATTGATGGGTATTAACGGCCCAAAGTGTGCCAACAAAACTTTGCCCACACCATTACACCACCTCCACCAGCCTGGACTGTTCACACAAGACAGTTTGGGTCCGTGTATTCATGCTGTTGGCACCAAATTCTGACCCTACCCTCTGTGTGCCTCAGCAGAAATCAAGATTCATCAGATCAGGCTACGTTTTTCCAGTTTTCAGCTGTCCAGTTTTGGTGAGCCTGTGCCCACTGCAGCCCCAGCTTTCTGCTCTTGGCTTACAAAAGTGAAACCCAGTGTGGTCTTCTGCTGCTGTAGCCCATCCACCTCAAGGTTTGACATGCTGTGCATTCTTTTCTGCTCACCACAGTTGTACAGAGTGGTTATCTGAGTTACCGGAGCCTTTCTGTACATCCAAACCAGTCTGGCCATTCGCTGTTGACCCCTCAGGTGTTCCTTATATAGTGCTGCTTGGTAAGTGTAATATATGTGTAAATAGTATATATAGCACATATATGTCTCATATGTATGTGTGTATATATTTACATAGATATGTATATACCTACATATATACATCTATACACACACACATTTGTGGCAATTTCTTATAAGTGCTACATATATACAATGCATAAGGGACATATGTGAAACAGAGAAAGAGAGTAATGACTCCGATCATGTCTCATGTTTGAGTGTCTCCCCTCCTGTAGGGACTTCCTTTGTGTGTGTGTGTGTATCACACTCCACAGCGGTGGTAGCCAGAGAGTCACAGAGACCCCCCCTCCCCTCTCCCTCAGCGTGCTCCTAGAGAGCAGGAGAGGTGGAGAGAAACAGAATTGTCTTCTCTCTCTAAGAAGGATCCTCTCGCATCTAAATGACTTGGACTACTGAGCGTTACTCGCACTGTGGAGCTGGATATCCGTTTTGCGTTTAAATGTGTATGGTCATATTCGCTCCGGTAAGTGGCAAGATCAGTAATCTTTCACACTTTTGTTTAAAGCTTTTGTAGATTTATTCCACTTTTGAACATTGATGTCGAGTCTTGTGTCCATAGAAACATGATCAGTTTTCGTGTTTTTGGTGTTTTTTCTGTACTTTTGCTTAAGATGATAGAGATTTAGTTCACTTTGAGATGTAATGTTGAGGATTGTGTCCATAGAAACCAGTTTTTGTTAATTGTTAATTGTTGGTTTTAAGTGTTTAATGAAATTCATGTGTTGATATCTGAGTCAATGACAAGGTGTTCAGATATTGGAGAGTCATCTTGTATTTCATAGTGAATTTCACCAGTACTTGCCATTTTTGAATTGAGCAGTGTGAAAAAGTTTTGGCGCCCCTTGTCAAAAGACGTATTTTGTTGATTTTCTACTTGAAAATAAGTTAACATCTTCTACAGAGAACACACTTATGCACATTTAATGTTACTGTTTATTTTCTGAATTTAACACAGTGGAGAAAAATAAAATATAAAATGTGGCCTTTGCAAAAGTTATGGTACATTTTGTATTTATGTTTTACTTTTTCCAATATGCTCAACAAACAAATAGAAATTGTGCACAAAAATGTGCAGAAAATGCCATGTTTAATTATGTACTTCGTAAAAGGTGTGTTAATTTATTGTCATGTAGGAATTTAACTAAACATACAATTTGACCAGAGGAGTTCAAGCTTTTCTGTATCATAACCTATATTCATTCACTTTTCCTCCGTCAATACTTTCCTAATGCTAGCCTGAAATGTTTCAACAGGTTCGAATGGTTCTGTCTCTGTAGAGCAGTTAGAGCTTCCTTAGTGCCACATTAGCAAGAGCAGACTTTTACTCCCCATCAATTATTCAAGCCTTTTTACAGTTCTGAACGATGACATAAAATGTATCTAAACTGAAATCAGATCTTCACAGGAGCTAGAAGGTCCATCAGAGTGCACTTTTGGGATTACTGTACAATTATATGATTATTAGCACAGTTACGATTGGCAAAGAACACAATATCTGTGTAATCTTGGATCATTTCTTGCCAGAAGAGCGATAGGGACTTTGGGCCCTGTGAAAGTTTCATGCACGGGCCCCTTTCCTCAACTCGTTTAACCTAACCTGTCATAACATTAGAACATGCTAAAATTTTCCTAGCCCCAATGTCTATATATTTAGCTCCATTGTTCCAACTCTTAGTTTCCCGATGCAGTAATACGAATATAAGCATAATGGCTGCATATTAATGTACTGTAGGCAGTTGTCAGAAATTGCACACTGCAAAAAATGGTATCGTCAACTGAAATGATCATAATTTTAGCCAATACATCTAATATTTCCCATTTTGAGATGGTTGTGCACTTATTATAAGATTATCTAGCTTATTTCTATACATTGTTTTAGCTAATTTGATCAAGTAAAATTATCTCACTAGACTGGCAGATAATTTTGCTAGTTTCAAGCACATTTCTTACAACAAGCAAAATTATCTGCCAATATAGTGAAATTTAATTTAATAAAATCACTTACAACAAGTAAAACATGTCTAGTGTTAAGGAAAATAATCTTAAATTAAGCTTACAACATTGCCAACAGGAGAAACATTAGATTTATTTACTATATTTAAGATAATTGTACTTGACAAGATGCCATTTTTTGCAGTGCAATGTTTGTTGCTTCTCAAAAGCACTGCATCTTTGTGTTGCATCTTGGCTGTCAAAGTAAAACTCTATAATGAACTAGTGTAGGACAGATACATTATTTAAAGCCCACTAAAATTACCACAAGTGTACTGGTTTATCGGGTTGCCCAAGCTTCCTTTCAGGTAACAGCTCCAGTAAATCTTCATAACCCAACTTTACCTCTAAAAAGCTGGTTGACATACTGACACACTGTCTCCCCCATTTTTGCTTCTTTTCATTTTAGTTCTCCATTTCTTCCATTTCTGAAAACCTGATATGTGGCTTTGGCAGCATCTTCATTTCAAATAAAAACAACATTCTTGTGGGCCCCTGGAATCATCCTAATGTGTTAACTTATTTTCACTTAGACAATAACCAAAACATAATTTGGCCAGTGGTGCCCAAACTTTTGCACACTGACATATCTCAGGGAAATAACATAGGATGAAGTTTAAAATGCTGGTTAGTGGGAATTTTGAATGCATCTTGCACTATATTTTGGCCTCTTGATTGGCTTTAAACCCTTTAAAGGTGCAGTGTGAAAGATTTAGTGGCATCTAGAGGTGAAGGTGCAAATTGCATTCAACTGAATTCCCCTCCCTTACTCCTCCCTTTCTAAGTGTGTAGTAAAACCTATGATGGCCATCATGTTGTCGCTTCTTTGACAACGAGGATTCACCTCTCTTGCTTTTTCCTGTGCTAAATAATAAGTATGATCCTCCATTTGTCTAAATATGCGCCTTCAGACTCACAGTACAAAAAGGGATTAGGCAGCACCGGCAGCAACCACTGCTTCTTCTCTTTTCTGTGTCTTCCAACTGGCGCTGTAGTGCCACCAAATTCAAGCTGACACTTCAACGTAAAAACATGAAAGGCACTTTCTAGAACCAGTGTTTGGTTTGTCCATTCTGGGCTACTGTAGAAACATGGCGCAGCGACATGGCAGCTTCTACTGGAAGAGGACTCACTCCTTGTGTGTAGATATGAAGGGATCATCCTAAGCTAACAAAAACACAATGATTTATAGCTACAGGTGATTGTACACTATGAAAACATGGTTTTGTATACTACATTCCATTTCTGCTAATAGATCCCCCTAAATCTTACACATTGCACCTTTAAAAGTAAGTGTCATGGCCATATTTAAGGTGTTTCACCCCTTATAATCCCAAGCTTATTACATACAAAAGCCTATTATTCAGTAACTATGGGGACTTCAAAGCGAACTGGCTGGGCTATTCCTAGGTTATAGAAGCATATAATAAAACTTTTTTAGTTCTTAACCCATAATCCAGTCGAAAACCTTCCAACACTGGTACTTACTGCTGATTGGACCAGATGAATCAGGTTGTGTTGAGTTAGAGATCACTGAAGATTGTGCTTTTAAAATTGGCCATCAATATGATCAGTAAAGGCAGTGTTGATCTTTTTTTACAGCTCTGGAGCATTTCTTCTGCAGAGGTTTTTGGTAGTTGGTAATTGCTAATGTTACTAGCACATGTAGAGGCACAGTGGAATTTGTACTTATGTGTCTACACTGAACTACTTTATGAATGTGGTCATTTCTCTGAATAGGTGGATGATCTGGTCATCCACTGCTGAAGGAATGCACACACACAATTGTCATATTGCTAACTATGAGAGCATTAGCCTTGGTTAACAGGCACCTCCATTGTTTAGAGAGTTAACAATACAGCAGTGGAATCTGGAAAGAATTTGTACAATAACATGTCTTGTTATTTTGTACTAACAAATCAAAGAAATGCAGAAGGATGTGGTGACATTTGCTGCCTTTTTCGTTGGCGTGTGGCAGATGCAGCCAACTGGATTCACGCCACTCAGTTGCAAAGTGAAATTATTAGCAAATTAGCAGATCCAGATGGCACTGTTGAGCTCATGGATGCTTGGCTCATCAGTGGCTAATGTGACGAGGCCCTGGACAGCCTAGTTGAACTCGCAAGTCCACACCAGAGTTTGTTTTTTGTGAAATATCTTTTTCATTTGGTTTAGTTGGTTTCACACTGCAACAGTTAAAGTGCGCTAAATAATCCACATGGGTGTTCTTTACGTTGTTTGATTGGTCAGAGAATTGTCAGGCATACAAGCACTCTGTTACTTTCATGTTTGCCTCTATTATACAGCCCATTTTTTTAAAGGTCCAGATCTATCCCTCACTTATATTTTTGATCAAATGTATTATCATACCCTTTTTGTTGCATGAAAATTTGTGAGTTCAGACCATGACTTCAACATGGTGGTGGTAGTATGAGGGAAGACTGAATGATATAGGGAGGGGGAGATATCTGAGAACCTGGACTGGAGTTTTGGGCAGCTTCTGCCTGTAGCTAGAAGGCCAGGACCCCCATAACAGCATAGAGAGATAGGGTGGCGGTGGGGACTGCAAACACTTCGTCACGGGAACAGAAGATGAGGATGTGAATTTATAGGGTATTAGATTGGAAGAAGGAAGGGTTTCAGGCATGTTCCTCCCCACAAACTTCAGTTATAACATAACTACATTAAAGACGCCTAATGTTTAGCTACATTGCATTCAGAGTAACAAAAATAAACCTTATTCTACTTATCCGTCAGTCTCATTGCCACTGCCTGGCCCAGCCTGATCAGAAATACTTTTTGCAGTTTATGTGACAAAATCAAATGCTTCGTAAGAAGTACACGGACAGTTATGTGAACAGTGCAGTGCTGAGAAAGCATATTCTGGTGTTGAAGTCTCTCATTTAATGCGGACCATCATAAAAACGCAGTCCTAATAGGACTGAACTGAACTACCAGTCTCGGGAAGTGGACAGAGATCCGCAATTTTCGGCAGATCATGGTAGATGTATGTAATTTTCAGCGTATGAAAATGCATCAGTCTCAAGGTGGCAATTTAAATGCATTGACACTGGAATTATGTAATTAATTATAATAATATTCAATAAACTATGCCCTCATTGTTGACAAAAGTAAAATTCTCAGATCTAGTCTCAGCCTCAGATGCTCCACCCACACAGGTGAACACAAACATGGATACAATAGGAATTTTGTCAGTCATGGTCTGATTGGCTATGTGCACACACTTCTGTGCAACCTGACAGGAAACACACCGTTACCTGCTCTGCATGCTGTGATAACAAACAGTTTCAGTGCATGACATAATCTCTGACTTCATAAAAAGTTTATTGCATCTTTAAAAGTAATTTTTCTTTGAAAAATTTTGCAGCTTTTAATATCCTCATGTTCACCATCACGCATACCAATTTGTCTCTTACGGGTCTATTTTTGCTCTAGACTGATTTTTATGTGGCGCCTGCACCTCACCCATCACACAAAAACAACCGCATGTCCATCAGACGGCTCCTTCCTGTCAAACTAGATGGTTCTTCATCGCTTTAAATGATGAAACACACCAGACTGTACCACGATGGCTGACGAGACCATTTCCTATTTCTGAGACTCCTCCACTTTTTTCACTCTTTTAGATGTCCATGCTGATTGTTTTTAGCTAGGAAGCCACATTTGATTCTTAGCCAATAAAAGAGCTGCCAAAGTGGGTCGAGGTGTTTGCATTTCATTTTCCTTTATTTGATTTTCTTTTGCATCGTGATATCACATTCCCACATCCCTGGGTCTTCAGCTGAGGAGCAATTTCCATTCAAAATATACAATAAACACTTGAAAAGGAACCTCCAGAATTTTGCCAATATGCACTTACCTCTGATTTTTCAATTCCTCGTTGCGTAACTGCCGGCTCGATATGAACGCTACCTGGACGCGGTGAGAAGTATTACCTCTCTCCAAGGGAGCCCATTCTCTGCGCATTGCTCAGATAATGTGTTTCAGGCCAGTCTCTTTAGCTGTGGGCGAGCTTGTCTTCTATGCTTATTAAAGCTAGCCTGCTCTCCAGAGCTGAGGCCTAAATAAAAGAAGCAGAGTATAAGGCAAAAAAGAGAAGAAAAAAGAGAAAGTATATGGAGTAAAAGAAGAGGGAAAGTAAGGGAAAACATGAAGAGAAGGTGACTGGGAGAGGTAGAGAGGATAAATGATTGAGGATTAGCCCAGTTATTGACACAAAGTAAAACGTCCTCAAATATACTGTCACATGCTGCAGCTTTGCCTGTACGCTGTCTGCCTCAAATCGATTAACTAACAGTTCAGGAGACAGAGATTATAGTAGCATTAATCATTTCTACACAGGAGTCCGATGGCTTAATTGAAATTGACCTATTTATACTCCACCCACACCCATTCTTTTGTAGCACTAGCCTTATAAACCACTGACAAAAATCCCATTCACTTTTTGTTCCCGCCATGAAAAAGAGCTTAGGCCCTAATATGGGCACAATGCTAACTACAAAATGACTTCAGAGGTCTGTACTGAATGAGGGTCCGCATCTTGTATTTAATACTCACCTAAATTAACATTAGAGAACTGCACATGGATGTGAAATAATTGGCAAAGGCCAAACTAGGGCTAAACATCTGGCCAGAATTTTCCTGTGCTGTAAACCTTTAGATGTCATTTTGCTATTGCCTATGTATTAAATGCAATTACATCATCATTTTAAACTGGTTTGACTGGTTTAAAAATGAACAATAGTACATCACTTGGCTTAAAAGGGTATTAGCAGCCATCCTGAAGGCTGAATGTGTCCATTTTACACTATGCTAACTATCACTTTAAGGCCATTAGAATGGCAGCAAATGAAAAGAGAAAATACTGTTGTTAATGCTAACAGTTTAGTGAGTATATATACAGCTAAGCTAGCTATTTATATAACCATATATTTATAAGAACCATTAAATGGTGGTCGTTCAATTTGAAGAAATTTATGTTTTTTGTCTATGTCCACAGCTTTTTGCCATCTTTGCTTTCGCGACATGTGGAGGCTACTCTGGTCAGCTGCGGGTTAGTGTGGACTGTGTCAACAAGACTGACAGCAACCTCAGCATCAACATCAACTTCGCTTATCCGTTCAGGTAAGACTTGGCCAGCTGCACCGTAGCTCACCCCAACACACAGGAAATCTTTGACCGAATAATGCTCAGCCCACAAACGCATCCTTAGCAGTCTGGAACAACTGTTGCTAGTTTGAACAAGCTTTACAGAATGTTGAGCTAAAATCTCTTTCAACCTAATGAGAACCTGCAGCACACAGTTCAGTGTTTTGTCCAAATACCTAAATTCAGAGTAACGTAAGAGCACGGTATTCCATACACTTCAGTATTCCGTACACTTGAGTATTCCGTACACTTCAGTATTCCGTACACTTGCAACTTTTCCTGTTTGTGTAATAAAAACACTTTCTTGTCATTTGTCAACGGTACATCTGAGACATTGTCATATATCCTTGTTTCCATCAAATTGGTTGGCAAGACCATCTAAGCTGGGTTTGGACATCAAATCTGTGCAAATAGTGACCGACCCCCCAGCGGGACCTGAAAATGGCGGGTGGGGAAACCCAGGGATGCGAATGTAAATGGGGTGGGGAAAACTTTCACGGCAAGTTAAAATGCATTTTAGCACGTTTAAACATCATATTTAACGCTCTAACAAATATTAAAGAATGGATGGATTAACACTATGAAACACAGTATGTTTAATACTGAGCTGTTAATCTAAGTTTACACCGTCAGCTAAGTTACCTTAGCCAACTCCTTTCAGCTGAGTGGCTTCACACCACTGACTCACGTTACTAGGCTTTTTTTCCAAGGCAGCCTCATTCATTGCTCATATGGTTTATATTAATTCACTTTTATAATCAGTTCATGTCCATTTTTATGGAATTAGATTTCATAAAACTTCAAAATAAAATGCAAGGAAAACGCTGTATGGAAAACTGCTCCTTCTCTGGAAGCTGGTGTACGGAATACTGACGGTACAAACCGACGACACAGATGACGCTTTTTTCTCATTTCTTTAAAAGTATTGGCCCAAATATGACCAGTCAAAATGCATTCTGGTTGCTAGGCCAAACCAATCATTACATCCTGTGTGACTGGGTATTTCCACAAAAACTACTAAAACGCGAAAAGTGCCGAAGTACTGTACGGAATACAGCACTCTTACGTTAAATTTAGAATAAAAATTTCATCTGATATTTATGTTGTATGTATATGAAAGGCTACATTCTTAGGATAGATTGGGTGCGGTTAGGCTAAGCTAGGCTAAGCAGAAAGTTCACCATCATCAGCTGTGTTAGCATTGCTAGCTAGCTAACATTGTAGCCTACAGCACTAGATACAGCATGACTGATGTTACTCTAAGGGATTTTCTGACATTTCTCTCATCATTTTTGTATGATATATTAACTAATGTGGAACCCAAATGTCTGTAACTTTTAGTTCATTTTTATTGAGTAGAATTATCATGCTCATGTTTCATTTCTGCAAGAATTGTAGTGTGACTCTTATTTCATTTTTAAGTTTTGGTTGAAAACAGAAGGGATACAATCCTGAAATACTCAAAAGTGTCAAATCAGTGAGAGCATTTTAATGAGTCACTGTAAAACTGCAATATAGGAAAATATGTGAAAAAAATCTGTTAATGGTTGTAAATTCTCCGTATTCTGGGTAGCAGAATACGGAGAATTTACAATCTCTCTCACTCTGTCTCTCTCTCTTCCTCTGGGTGCGTTTGAATGCTGTCATTTTTTTGCTACTGCAAATGTGTGAATGTGCTTAAGTAAGCACAGCTTTCAGGCCGCTGGGGTTGATAATTGAGTTGAATGACTTGATTTCAGTGTCATGGCCTTATGTTCACTGACCTCTTTAATGAATACAAGTCAAACCATCTTCATGGCTCTGTCTAAACATTTCCTCTCTAATAAAAGGGCAAAAAACTCAGTTCTGAAACTCTAGTCTTTCTGTTTCAGTTCAGAGGCACTGCAGTGTTCCCAGAGATGGAGCAATGAACAGCCTTGCTTATTTCAAATGCATTTGTATCAGCTGAATAGTGCTGTCTGATGAACTGATAAACTGTAAGGAATCTTTCGTCAAGGCTGTCGTCTTCCACACCAGTTGCCTTATGAGAGATTTATGTAACAGCGTATTCTGTAACTTTAGGCTTTTGCAGACAAAAGCCTGCAACGATTCTGCAACCAGCTGGATTTAAACTACTTCACTCACTACCAATTTCACTGATGTCAGATAATAACCAGTATAATAGTAATCAGAACAGTAATAATCAGACCAGTAATGCTTTGAGGAATATAAGTATTATAATACATGTATTTTCAGTTTTCAATAGTTTTTTTCATGTGTTGAAAATGTCTTGATTCTACAGAACTCAAATTATTTAAGCCCTGCCCACTCCCCACCCACCTTACCTGGTATAATGCAGACAGATATCAAGTTTATTGCAAATATCAAGATAACTGACAGTGGTGTCCACGGAATATAGTCATGAGAGACTCTCAGAAGTGATGATGTATTAGTAATAACATTTTCAATTTTCTAGAGCAAACTGCCTGAACTCAGGGAGTCGTTCAGTTTGTCTGAACACCAGCATGGAAGGAAAGCTGCTGTTTACTCACCGTTCTGCTGCTTCAAAACCAGCTTATTTTCTTCATTATCAGAAAATGCTCCCAGACTTTCCAGATTCTTCTGACTTTCCAGATTGTTCTTTTTCTTTTGCTGTCTGCTCCCATGGGTACATCACTGTAAGTGAATTGCTTCCCTTTTCAGGTTAGGTTGTTTATTAAATCTAGGTTGAACATCACTTTAGAAATGTAAACACAAAATCGACTAATTAAATATTTGTTGACGACTTTTTGTTGTCGACATTTTCGATAGCGTCAAATAATTCTTTCAGCCCTAAAATGCTTTAGAAATTCAGTTGTGTCAAATACAACTGAACCAAATCCAAATGAGATGTCCTGTTATTATACTTTCACTGCTGTTTCAAAAACAAACCGTTCCTTCAGCACAACAGCTTAGAAGTCTGCATAACTTGTCCTTTCAGAGATAAGACTAGTTTTCCAGTGGAAAGAGTTTGAAAGACCTGTATAAAGTAGAATGTGTGTGGTTTTAAATTTACATTACATATTCATATTTCAGTGTTTATTCACAGAATTCAGCAGCTTCCCATTAGCTTCTATCATAAGCCTATTAGAGCTATGCCTTCAATTCAAGCCATATAAGTCAACACTTGGTCAAAACATGAGGAAAAACCCACCTCTGCAGCAATGCTAATTTCTACTAGCACCCCTATGGGATTCCAGTAGTTTGTTAGCGCTAAGCTAACAGCACGGACATTTTTTGGAAGTTCTAGATTAATCAGACATTTGAAGCTTCTAAAAGACCTTCCACATTTTACTTGAAACTTGTGAAAAAAATAAAAGCAAAATTGACCTCTTTCAGTAGAAACGCCTGGTATAGAGCTGTTAATGCTGTATCCCCTTTAAAACAACCCACTGATTAGGCTGTAGCTTGTATTTCCCAGTTAGTGATACATCTAGGACTTCCAGAAGGCTTTGAGTGACATTTTTTTTCTCATGAAATCGGTCCCACCCACTGGATATCAGACCATACTTGGTTGATTCCTCTGTCACTTTGTAATTATGCTGATGGTCGATAACACGTTAGGCCTTCTCTTCAGCTCCTGAATTCCTAACCAATAGGAGAGCTTGTTTAGCTAGATCCTTAATACCATGGAGAAAATCAATTCCTTGGCCAGTTTTCAGCTGAGCATGTCAAGAATTTAACCCTTTGTTTCCATACTTGCAGTGTTTAAGTACAAGTGGCATTCTATTGAATAAAAATGAACTAAAATGACAGACATAATTTTTAATTCCCAGAAATTATTAAGTCTTTTCCGAAGGCCTAGAAGACCCTGAAGGTTCCCCTAAGTTTTGAGTAAACAAGGTTTCTGTTCTTGGAAATGTGTCAAAATGTGTCAAAATTATTGTCCATAGTATTCAGCCATATGACATAGAAATGATAGATAGATATTAGGTTGAAAAAGACTGGCATATTTCTTTAACTTTGGTTTTAATAGGTTTAAATGGAGGGTAGGATTCATTTTTAGCTTTAGAATGAATATACTTTTTATGTTCTGAATATTGTAAGTCTGTTGATTTGTCTTCAGTTGTTCTTTGAACCGTTTGACATCGAACATACCTGTAAAAATGAGAAAATATGTCTGGATGCCCCTGAAGTCAAACGCTTACACACATACTCAAAAGGTGTGTCGAGGCTGGTAAAGGTCTTTGAAGCATCCCTCAGATCTCCACTTTTGCTTTCATAAGTGTCAAGCTCCCACTCCATGGATATCATACACGGATGAGCCAGAATTAGATGCCATTGTGAGATGGGGAAATTAATATCAGTGTGAAACTCTCATCTCCAGTGAGTAATATCACTGCAGGGCAGCGCAGAGGAGGGACAGGTGAGTTTGACGCTGGTTCAGGCTGTCTCCTCTCTTATCATACCTGCCAGTTCCCCTCAGGCACAGGCTGAACGCTTGTACCATCTGATATCAAGAGTCTTCCCTGACTTCTTGATTCTTTTATTCAATTCTGTCTCTGGTTTGCTGAAAGGGTTATTGATTGAGTCTTGACTCCCTCCACTAGGGAAGAATACAGTAGGTGGGATAGACTCTGCCGCTCTGTTCTGTTTGTAGGTCGTTTGACAGGTGAATTGATTCATTGCAACCAAGTACTAAAAATGCCAGCTGTCCATGACATTGTGTGAACAACTGATGACAAATGAACCAGTGGAAATTTAGAAAAACAAACCCATCCAAGTGTAATTTCATACATTGACAAATGCTAATGGTTTGGCAAGAAATTGACACAATTTTCTACTTACCCCCGATGTATTCAGTCAGTGGCCACATTTTGCTCCTTTAGATTCAGTGTTTGAGCTATGAGGCTAACGTTGCTAATGAACACTAGAAGTCAATAGTCACCCAAATTATTTCCATAAATACATACCCAAAACCTCTCTCAACCTGCTCAAACCGCATGAAGATCTTAAGTAAGGCCATGCAGATTTGTTTAGGATATAATATTGTTTAGGACTCAGTAAGCCCTAATGTGAATGCGGACAATTAAAAAAACACTTCACCTAGTAGCTGAATGCAGCAGACAGCAACATACATTCGCCGAATTCTGACTTCCATGTATGTTGGAATATTGAGCCAAACCAACAAAAATTATTGTACTGTCTAGTTATTTACAGACTGCTCTGTGTATGTATTACAGTGCATTTTAATAAATAAGCACCAAGTATCCTTTTAGCTAATCACATAGCCCACTTCAGGTTTCAGAATGTTCCTCATCTGTCAGTATATTTTCTGTTCTCGTGTTTCTGACAATTCCAGATTAGCGTTGCTGATCTTCTGACTAGGATTTTGTCAAGGAGTCTTATTTCAGTATATGCTGTTCCAGTGAGGTAGTGTTTTCTGAGGTAGTGCTGTGACTAGCTGACCCAATCACAATTAGCGAGACTAGCCTAGCTAGCAAACAATAACTAAAACACTCAGGCTACATAACTGAAACAAAATGCTACACAAATGCTAATGCTATGTTCCTCTCATGTTTCTGGCATTTCAGATTAGCGTTGCTGATCTTCTGACTAGGATTTTTTCAAGGGGTCTTATTTCAGTATATCGCTGCTGTCGGAAGAAAATCTTGTATCTGAAAACAATTTGAAAATACCTGTTACCCTTTACTTTGTGTATAAATTTCATAAAGAATGGACTAAAAGAAAGGTCCCAAAATGATCTAGTAAAAATTCTGGTTCCATTGACTTACATTAAAAGTAAAGTATGTTTTTTCCTTCTCCTGTAAAGTCACTATTTTGGAGATATGAGGTTTTCTTCTGACAACAGCGATATGCTATTCCAGTGAGGTAGTGTTTTCTGAGTTAGTGCTGTGACTAGCTGACCCAATCACAGTTAGCGAGACTAGCCTAGCTGGCAAACAGCAACTAAAACACTCAGGCTACATAACTGAAACAAAATGCTACACAAATGCTAATGCAATGTTCTGCTCATGTTTCTGGCATTTTAGATTAGCGTTGCTGATCTTCTGACTAGGATTTTGTCAAGGGGTCTTATTTCAGTATATGCTGTTCCAGTGAGGTAGTGTTTTCTGAGGTATTGCTGTGACTAGCTGACCCAGTCACAGTTAGCAAGACTAGCCTAGCTAGCAAACAGTAACTAAAACACTCAGACTACATAACTGAAACAAAATGCTACACAAATGCTAATGCTATGTTCCTGTCATGTTTCTGGCATTTCCAGGTAGCATTGCTGATGTTCTGACTAGGATTTTTTCAAGGGGTCTTATTTCAGTATATCGCTGCTGTCAGAAGAAAACCTTGTATCTGAAAACAATTTGAAAATACCTGTTACCCTTTACTTTGTGTATAAATTTCATAATGAATGGACTAAAAGAAAGGTCCCAAAATGATCTAGTAAAAATTCTGGTTCCATTGACTTACATTAAAAGTAAAGTATGTTTTTTCCTTCTCCTGTAAAGTTACCATTTTGGAGATATGAGGTTTTCTTCTGACAACAGCGATATGCTGTTCCAGTGAGGTAGTGTTTTCTGAGGTAGTGCTGTGACTAGCTGACCCAATCACAGTGAGCAAGACTAGCCTAGCTGGCAAACAGCAACTAAAACACTCAGGCTACATGACTGAAATAAAATGCTACACAAATACTAATGCTATGTTCTGCTCATGTTTCTGGCATTTCAGATTAGCGTTGCTGATCTTCTGAATAGGATTTTGTCAAGGGGACAAAGGGTCTTCCTTATTTCAGTATATGCTATTCCAGTGATGAAGGATTGTCTGAGGTAGTACTGTGACTAGCTGACCCAGTCACAGCTAGCAAGACTATAGCCTAGGTAACAAACAGCAACTAAAACACTCAGGCTACATGACTGAAACAAAATGCTACACAAATGCTAATGCTAAGTCTAAACATATAGAGTTAGTTAAAGATATATAGGTATAGTATAGTTTAGTTAGTTGAAATAGCTGTTGGTAGATAACATTTGCTTAGAGTGGAAAAGAATGTTTTTCTGTGGGGCTTTTGACATTTTACAGTACAGTAAGATTCTAAAGGGAGGTTGACCCTTTTCTGCCTGTGTTACTTGCATTTATAGCATGTCTTAGTTTTCAGTTTGTGAGTTGTGAGCATACAAGCATCCAAACACAACATATGCTGGTTTTGCTAGCGATAACCCTAATAACTTTCATTGCTGCTGACCAACATACAAGCAACCAGAACACATTGCTGGTTTTGGTGGTGACCTGCTGCTCTATACTGGTTTTTCTTGCAGATTGAACTAAAATATGTGAATCTTTAAAATGCCTTTGTGGTTTTAAAGTAAGTACACACAAATCCTAGTGGTTGGGGCTTTCCTGTATACCATTAGACTAGAGCTTGTCTAGAACTAGTCTTGTGCTCCATTTGAGGGGTGTCAGAAACCGGGAAAAACACACGTTTACCTGATTTGACATATAACACGACCTAACAGTGAATTCAGTGGTTAATGTGAAAAAATATACCTGATGTGCTTGTATCTAATCTATGTGTTTTTCTGGCATAGAAAAAGCAGTTAGTATCCTCTGGACCTCCATGCTTTCTTTTTCCATACAGTGGGTGTATCTTTGAATGAGCACCAGAACGAAGTGAAGTCGTTTTTATTCATTAAACATCTGGCATGAACAACCTTCCGATGAGCACCTGAAAGCAGCATTACTTGAGCCCTGACTCATTCCTTACTCATCCGTTCCAGGTTGAACCAGGTGTACTTTGACGTGCCCACATGTGAAGGCAGGAGCCAGGAGCGCCTCTTCCTGGTTGGAGATTTCTCTTCCTCCGCTGAGTTCTTCGTCACCATCGCCGTCTTCGCCTTCCTCTACTCTCTGCTGGCCACTGTGGTCTACATATTCTTTCAGAACACATACCGCGAGAACAACCGTGGACCTTTTATTGTAAGCACCAAACACCTTTAACCTACTTAACTTAGCTGTTCAGTATGTGTCCTGCTGTTAGTTAGGCCTATATATGAAAAGACAAAGAACATTCAAGAAAGTTTGTCAATGAAACTTAAGTTACAGCTAATACTTCTTAAAAAAGAGCAGTTGCTTAACACCGTTCATTGTTTTTTGTTGTTTGGTGATTGTTAGGTGGTTGCTAAGATATCCCAGGTGGTTGCAAAGGTGTTGCTAAGCTGTTGCTGTGGTATACCTGGTGGTTGCTAAAGTGTTGTTAGGCCATTGCTATGCTATCCCAGGTGGTTGCTAAGGTGTTGCCAGGCCATTGCTATGCTATCCCGACTGTTCATTTTGTCTTTAATTAGAATTGTATGGAGTTTTACAGACTGTGGGAATATTTGCAAACATCTGGCAGGTTTTAATAGCTCAGTCATTTTGAAAGAAATTATATGTTTATATAGTGAATAACACTAATAGCCAAAGATATGTTCTTGTGTGAGGTAACCAAATGATCTGCTTCAGATGGCAGACTTTTCTGACAAGCCAGTGCTCCAAATATGGATGCTTTGAATTTAAATTTTCCATATACAGACTGTATGGATTAAGGGGTGAATTGTATGTTTTGAAACTGTGTTAACAATGTTTAAATACTACAGAAATCTCTCTTAATTAAAAAATTATATCCATTATATGGATCCTTCAATGTACGTTATGAGCAGTTTTATGATTATATAGTTACATAACCTGATTGATGATGTCATGATATTTGCTACTGGGTGAAGACATGGCTATTCTAAGCTTTTTTTGCAAATGGTTTGTCTCATTTATGTGATATATGTGTCTGCTTGAACAGTAACGTCCCACGAGTCAAACAGAGACCCAGCAGTGTGACTAACATGATAAGTGACTGTACATTTAAATAATTTGCTCTAGTTCTGGGTTTCTGGTTGTGCAGAGACAGAGATCACTTGTAGTGAAAGTTCAGAAAGTGAGCCTGGCCTGTTCAGTCTAGTTGTACTGGTTCAATTCAAGCGTATTGCCCATATGCATATAAACAAGTGTACAGTATAATGCAGTTGGGTGCGAGGTGAACATTAAACGTGCAGCAAAATGTATCAACAAGGCCATTATAGATCATAAGAAAGACAGTGCAGTGTGCAACTCACTCTAACTCACTTTGAAATGAATGTTTTCAATAAAACGAAGCCAATTTAGTTGCAAATTGTTCTAATAACAGGTTTCAGTATGTGTAACACATTTTTTAATTTGGACAGTAATGCATTAAACACAATGTTTCATGTCCATGCAGGACTTCATAGTGACGGTGGTCTTCTCCTTCATGTGGCTGGTGAGTTCTTCTGCATGGGCGAAAGGTCTGTCAGACGTGAAGATGGCCACTGACCCAGACGAGGTGGTTCTGCTGATGTCTGCCTGTAAGGTGCAGACGAACAAGTGCGGCTCTGTGTACGGGCCCATCTGGTCAGGCCTCAACACTTCTGTGGTGTGTACTGTTATGAAGCATTTACTTTTTAATTGCTCTTGGGTTATAAACTTTTAGGAAAATTCACATGGCGCTTGAGGTTTGCAAATGTATATTTCAGTTTTATATTCTTAAAGTAAAGGTGCATTTTGCCTGGGATTAAAGTGATAGTTCATTAGAAAATCACATGTATGCAATTTTCCCCCTTACCCCAAATATAGCCGGTCAGTCAAGACATATTTGTTATCTGAAGTTTGATTTTTTTAGGTTTGAGAAAAAAATGGACACTAGTGCAGATAAAATTCATGCTTCAGAATGGCTGCTGCTACTTTTTAAAAGCTATTAAGTGTGTGTGTTTGTCCATTTATATACATACTAGTAGGCCTGTATCGTACAGTGTTGGAAAACATATAAACAAATCGTTTGCATAGATGCTAATTGGTGGGCTATAAGTTTTCATTACATCTTAGCAACATTAGCCTCATAGCTCCAAAACTGATTAATTGCTGAATTTAACATATTGGGGAAAAAAAAAAACGTGAAATGTGGCCTGTGCAACAGCACATATTTTGTTTTAGGTTTAATTTTTTTCCAATATGTTGAACTCAAATAAATAGAAATTTTAGCAGAAAAATTATATTTTAAGGTTAAGGTAGAGGATATGTTAACTTACTTTCACTTAGAAAATCAGCTCAATATATCATTTGACTGGGGGTGTTCAAACTGCAAATGAGTGTAAGGGTCATTTCGATATTTTGTATATGTGTTTATTTCTAGGTGTTCGGCTACCTGAACTTCGTTTTGTGGGCAGGAAACATCTGGTTCGTGTTTAAAGAGACTGGCTGGCACAAGGGCGGCGCTGCACGGTACCCATCATCCGCTCCAGAAAAACAGGCTGCTCCCTTCAACCAGCAATCCTACAACCAGGGCACATTCGACCAATCAGGAGGTGGCTTCAGCGGGACGGGAGACCTCGGCCAGTCAGAGTACAGCCAGGTGGGAACTTACACCTCAAGTGGGCCCACCTCCTACTGACCAGCCATGACTTTGTCTTCCAATCACATGTGACCTACGCTCTTAAAAATAAAGGTACTTGAAAGGGTTTATAGAGTGACGCCATAGAAGAACCACTTTTGATTCCCTAAAGAACCTTTCAGTGGATGGTTCCTTAAAGAACCAGTTTTGTGCAATGATGAACCATTTTAAAGTTTGAAAACCTCCATATAATGTGAAGGTTATATACCAGTTAAATGGTCCAAACCAAGAACCATTTAGGAAGCTTTATTTTTAAGAGTGTATTTGGATGGGGCAACAAATTGTAAAGGCAGACATCAGCATGCTGGAGGTCACAGGAGGGTGATGATGTTAACTGGTGTAACTTGGCAATCAAAACATTTATTTGTATTTCTAACAATATGAGGACAGTAAAGGGGTACAGAATAATGTTTGCTACTCAGTTTATTGCAGGGATACAAAGCATCTGCATATAGAAGTAAACTTCTTGTCTTTTCCACGCACAAAATGTCAATAATGTGACAGTTTTCCCAAATTAAAAAGTAAAAATGAAAAACAATCAGTATTGTTAATGTAATTCCTGATATTCCGAGAAGGATTTATGAATTGTAAATCCGAGAGTAAATTGAGTACAATTTGTTTTGTCTCTTTGTACGATTGCTTGTTAACTGTTTGTCGATTATCTGGATTTTCAATTCCCTGACTAATGTAATGCTTGTGTTTTTTCGTGAAGGGTGCTCCATTCTTTCTAACAGTCAGTATTTTCCAAACGGTTTGCACTGTGGTGTATGAAAAGAAAAAAAAAAGATCTGTAATCCGCGTTTCTATGCTGTAACTCTTTGGGTTTTATATGTTGTGTTGGCTAGGTGCATGAAGTTGTGCCGTCAAAGTTAATGTGCCTGTTTGTGCAGTTAATTTACATAAAGTGGGTAAAATTTTATTACCTTAAGGTAAAAAATGTTATATAATATAATAAAAGTCTATGAAAAAAGTTTGTATTAACCTGTACATTGAAAACTTGTATATAATGTTCTGAGAAAAAAATATTATGAACCATTCCTTTATGATTTTCATGACTTTTTTAAAGGAATATATTGTTATCAACCTAAGCTCTATCTTCCACAGCTGTAGCATATGGTCAGCAGCCAAAGACAATATGTTTGATTTATTTCCCTGTTCTCAGAAAAGAATGTAAATACGTTGACTTGAAACATGCTTATAACAGAAGACAAAGGGCACTTGTCGTCCGTGGTAACTGACCATATGCTACAGATGTGGCAGATAGAGATTAGATTTAAAAACACTGGAATATTCCTTTAATGTGGAATTCTACAGATTTTTCAAAATGTCTACACAATTCAGTGGTTGAAATGTAAACACCATCATTCAGAGTGGTTTGATGTGCAGCGGTGCTGTGTAGAGGGAACCAGGGGTCGCAATGCCTTTAACGCCAATATAGCCATTTTATTTACTATCCAAAACCACCAGTGAACCTACATGTCTGTTCTGAGTTTTCATATGTAATGTTGCTGATGGTAAAATAGTAGCAAGTCTGAAAAATCTAAAAATGAAAAAGTCTGAAAATGAGTACTATTTTGCTTTTCAATGCTCTGTATGCACCTCCAAATATAAAACAATGTCTCAGGTACATTTCACAAACTATGTTGCTCAGAAATGTGCAGGTATCTTTCCTCATTAATGGTGTCTTCACAGATTTGCAGGTTACCCATGCTATTGCCACTGATACCCACATATCATGAAAGACACTGGCTTTTGAACTTTATACTGGTAACAGTCAGGATAGTCCTTTACTTCTTAGGCCTGGAGAACACAACATCCATTATATTAATAAACAGTCTGAAAAGTTGACCACAAAACATATTTTCAGTGTGCATCAGTCCATTTCAGATGAGCTAGAGTTCAGAGAAGTCGGCGGTGTTTCTGGACGTTGTTGACATACGGCTAAATACCACTTCCAATTTTAGGCCATACTATGCACAGCAGAGTGCTATTTACTGGGTGGTATTTAAGTGGTATTTACTGACAGATTCGGTTTTCCCTATTAAAACCTTCAGAAAGTAATAGCAAATTGCCACTGTCCAAAAATGCATCAGGCAGCATATTCATAACCATTTTATGTTATAACTTTCTGTGAGGCAGCTTTTAGAAACAACTGTTTGGACATCTAGTTCCTATCACCACCAGCGTGAACAATTCTGACTTGGTTTCTCCTGAACGGAGCACTCTGAATGACTTTCTTTACATCTTACCATCTTAATCACGCATTAATTTTGAAAAATTGAAGGAATTCCTCTTAATGGACGTCTGTTTGGTCAACATTGCCAAGTTTGACTCTGACCTTCTTGTGTGTAGCTCTTGGAGAAAATGCTAAATGTCCATAGGTCATGCTTATAATTGTGTTTTTACTGCTATTTTACTGCCAATACAGGCTTTTTGCTTGCATGCATCGTTTCTGTTTTTATTCTCCGTTGCTTTGCCATCAGGGATCACAGCCTAGCGTGCTTTTTCTTGAAACTTTCCATCAACCTTGACCTCCTCTGCTCAGTATTCTCCTGCTTTTGTCCCGTTTCTACACATCGCTGTCACTGTTTGCTGTTTTAAGTGAATGTTGGTAATGTGGAGAAGAAAAAATAAAACTTTGTTACTGAAAAAAGCAAGCTTGCTAATATGATCATTACAAAGCATGAGGCTCGAAAAGGTAAACCAATGACAAATATTTCACCATGCATCAATGTAGGCTGCTTGCTCTGCTGTCTGTGTTACATTTTAACGTAAATGGGTTTTTGCTTTTTTATGTAAATCATCACTTGGTGTGAATGGTATTGCACATGCCAATAAAGACTGTGTACAGAGCTCTAGAGTCCATTAGTCATTCTCTTAATTCCCTTAAAGGAAAATTTGTGTCTGACGGATCTGTAGTGTATGGTGGATTCATCTGGCTGTGATCTCATAAGGAGAATACACGTCTGGGGACAACTTCTTAAACTACTGGGGCTGAATTGTTGCTGACAAAGATATGCCCCCTCTAAAACCCGCCCCAAATCCCTCTTGTCTGTGCCAGAGCACAATCAGCAGCACAAAACAAACTAGCTAAGAAAATGCTTTAATTAGCCAATGTTCATTCTTTGTCAGAATGAATGTTTCAGGAACACAGTTCGATTTAGTTTTCTCAGAGGTGTACCTGATGCACAGAATCAATTCCATAAAATCATTGCAAATGCTTTGTGTCTAGACAGTAACTCAGGTAAAGTTAAAGTTTAGTCTGAACTGTTTAACTGAACTGTTTTTCTTTGCAACAATTAATGTTTATTTCTACTGCCTATAATGAGTCCAGGTAGCATGGTGGTGCAGTGGGTAGCGCTGTTGCCTCCCAGTAAGAAGGGCCTGGGTTTGATTCCTTGGCTGGGCAACCAGGTTCTTTCTGTGTGGAGTTTGCATGTTCTCCCTGTGTCTGTGTGGGTTTTCTCTCAGAATTCAAAGACATGCTGTCAGGCTAATTAGAGATACTAAACTGCTGCCGAGTGTAAGTGTGCACCCTGTGATGAACTGGCGACCTGTCCAAGGTGTTTCCTGCCCTCTGCAGTGTGACCGCCAATAAAGGGATAGGCTCCAGCACTGCCCCCCATACCAAGGGGGATAAGCGGATTAGATAGTGTGTGTATAATGTATCCTCTGCACACAGTGTCATAACTACACTCTTATGGGCCACAGTGCAAAAACTATTACTGGGGCCCCTACATACAAAAATTACTTTCAATTAATAAAAGAATGCCCACATAAATAGTTTTACATAATATTTTCTCAGATTTGCAAACACTCTCAGAAAAAAAAAAAAGTTATGAAACTGTCACTGGGGCGGTCCCCTCAAGGGTACATCTCAGTACCTTTAGTCAGGGAACAAAATTGTACCATAATCCATTGAAATTATATATTCAGTCATTGACTCCCCACACCCCGTCTCATCTCCAGACTTTTAATTTCGCTGTTCTGTTTTAAAATATTAGGTTATGAGAAGGTATGGATATGTGTACTTTAAAACCACTGTTGTACCTTTGAGGGTACATTTACATTGTTTGTACCTTGATGAACAAAAAAAGTTCCTTCATAGAACCTTTATTTCTGATAGTGTAGTAGTGTATATATTAGCATATTGTTGTTTATTTACAATATATTGATTCCAGCCTTTTAAACTCTATGTCTGTATCATGATACCAAATAGCCTACATATATAATACCCATTCATACAGGATGACAGTCCCATAAGAAGTTTAAGCCTTAATAAAACAGGATTAGTTTTACATGTGGAGGTGGTGTAATACCATTTTTACTGGAATTTCTCAGTATTTTCGTGATGTTTTTTACCGACTGAACGCTCCATTAAAGGTTTCTGCACCTTTTATCTTCTATGAAAAGAATTGTAGGAATAACTACAAGTCATATTAATACTGTGCGAATGTTGGTCAAAACAATATCATATCCTGTGGAAAAAGAGTTTCTTTCATATGAAGGCACTCAGGAATCGTTTAATTTATTTTCTATGGCAAAAGTCAAGCTAGTACTGTCCTACCTCAAAGGTCCTACCTCAAACTCAGAACATTAAAAATTACAGAAAGATGTCTGATTTTATGCAGTGGTGTTGACTCCTGGCTGTGACCTCCCAAGCTAATGACAGGATACATTCACTGAAGACAGCGAGACACATGATTAGGGTAATGAAATATCAGCTAAATAAAATGTTTTAACATGTTTTTATGTCATTTATACTGAGATTTCTTATCCTGTATGAATTGGTCACCGTGGCGTGCGCCCGTCCACCCAACTCGGAGCTCGGGCCCCGCCTTCCTGCCGGCTTTGGCATTACATTACAGACATCCTTTGGTTAAATTACATTACCCCACCTCCCTGTGGAAAACTAATCCTGTCTCAATACTGTTTCGGTGTAAATAATGCTCCATATGTTAGCTCACAGTAACCGGCCCAAAATGCTACCAGCCCACTGGGAATTCTCCTGACTCTCCCAATTGCCCACTCTGGCATTGCTTTAAATGCCCTGCTGAAAAAAAAAAAAAAAACAGCAAGCATTTCATGCTGGTCTGTGCTGGTCTGGTTCTGGTTTAGCTGGTCAACTCAGCATGGCCTTGCTGGTTGATCAGCATACCAGCATCAAAACATAACACATGCTGGTTTTGCTGGGGAAAAGCCATGCTGGTCTATGCTGGTTTTCCTAGCTGGGCGTACAGCTTTTTTGTTCTGATTCAGAACTCTCCACAGCCTGAGACTTCAGTTCTCTGGCAAAATATTACACCTCTGCAAAGAAGGTCGATACCAGTACCCTGGGCAGCTATTGAATTTTATGCCTTATTGTGTCCAGCTGCTTTTTCTCGCTCACTCGATTCATCTATTCATGTATTCATGTATTTGTGTCTGTAAGCATAGATTCTAATATATAGGGTGTTGTGATACACCTCCACACACTGACTCTGCTCTACTCTTTCCCTTGACAAAGGAAGACACTTTTACAGCATATAGGAAAAAACATCACTGTTCAACAGTTCAGCTTTAACACAGCTTCTCCTGCTCTTTAGGCATCAGTTGTTGTTGGTTGTTGAGTGTAGCACAGGGTTTGAACAGTGAGAGAATTTATTAGGCTCTGAAACTGTCATCATGACCTGCCTAAGCAGTCCTAACTAGTCAATTAAGGCCTTATTAAGGCTTGAGACTTTTCAACAGGATGGGTTTGCACATTTTTGCCCCCTGCAAAAAAATTATTATTATTTTTTTTTATCTTTAAATTAATCAAATATAAACTTCAAAAATTAACTCAATATGTAAATGGGTCATTCTCTATTTGGAGTTGGAAACCATGTCACAAAGGTTTCAGGGCTTAAAAAGATGCTTAAAATATTAGGCACGGCTCCAAAAGTCGGTAACACTTTTCCTTTATGATTTCTCTGATTTTTTAAAATTTATCCTGTTTCATAGTCGCTCTACATCTGTAAAACAGCTCATCACAAAACCAATGTTCAACATTTGGGAAACCATTTTAATATAAAACAATTTTTTAAGAGGTTTAACTTAGGAATTTGTATAAAACAGATTCATTTTTACTTTTTATATCTTTAACGTTACACTACACTTAAAAATATATATATTTTATTTTAAAATTTATTTAAAAATGTCAGAGATTTTGGTCGCTGGTTTTATCAGGACTCTTATGTTACGTTTTATTATTTAGTATTTTCAACCCTATTAAACTGCTTCTTTGGGTCGAGGCTCATCAGAGAGGAAGCATCTCAAGGCATGCGGAGGCGAGTCCATACTTTCTCACTATATTTCATTAATTTATTAATAATTTTGTTTATCAGGCAGCTCATAACTTCTGTGTGTCACCGGTGTTATTTGCTTTAATGGCTGGGTAATTAAAATGTTGTCAAAATAATGCCTGATATCATTTTTATTACTGATTTTGAATAGTTGCACAAGGTCATTTGATGACCAATGAGTCAGCCAGTTCACAAAATCCTCGGTTTGAAAATGTCAGAATGTCACTGGAGTCACAGTCACTGGTGTTACACCATATTCATATAACACCAATGACATGTAAAATATTTTTGAAATTAAGCTCTTCATTTTGCATATGTGATAACAGGAGGTGTTATGGACATTAAGATTGTTTAGTTTTGGGATGAAAAAAATGATTTTTTAAAAATGTATCCACCTGAATTCCCAATCCAAATGGGGAATGACCCAAATAGGCCAGGGGTGCTCAAACTTTGCAAAAAAAAGTACGTCAATGAACAAACCCCTCTAGAGGTAAAGTGGACGAGAAGCAGCAAAAACACTAAAATGTGCAAATACGTGCTTCAGGACCAGGGCTGGGAACCACTGTAGTGGACAGATCTTGGGTCAGTGTTTTTTCCATTCAGAGACACATGTTCCTCAGCTGTCAGTGCGAATAGGACAGGTGGACCGGATGGCCAGGCGATGCTCTGACCCGACCTCACAGGCAGCTGGCTGGGCCCGAGTCCCGACCTAATGTTCCTGAGACAGCACGCCGTCCCGACTTCTTTTCGAGCACACCTCGGTGCTGTTACCATAGCGATGGGGGAGAGATGTGTCACAGCAAGCTGCTCTAGCTGCTCTCTCTCGGGGAGCCGAGCACAGAGCACTCGCTTTCAGACAGCCAGAGTGAGAGGAGCCGGTCGCTGCATTGTGTAGAGAAAGAAAAGAACTCAGACAGAGAGACAGCGAGAGTGAGAGAGAAAGAGATGGACAGGGAGAGAGACAAAAAGAGCGAAAGCAGGAGTAAGTGAGGCTGCAACGTTTTTCTAACCTTAGGACCTAGTCATGGAAAACTACATCAGCAAGACCACAGAGTAGCTGTACTGTGGCCTGCAGGCAAGATCTCTAGTTGACACCCCTATGACAGAGTGTGAGCTGCTGTTGTCGTAGCCAATCACAATTCACATTTTTTTCTTTATTTAAGATTATTTTCACACAGTGGGAATCATTTTTTGCGCTTGGGTCCATAAGTCTAAGTTACACCATTTAAATACATGGATATTTAGACTCATATATTAGAATATTGTTCTAATATAAAATATTCAAATTTCTGTGTTTTGGAATTTTTAAAATAAAGGGAACGGTTACATTTTTTACACATTTTTCTTGGCAAATTCAATTCTCCTCCAGGATTATTCTTGGCGAGTTGAAGTCACCCTACTGTGCTCTGATAGGCTAGTTGAATTTTCTGTGCTGCAGTCTGATTGGTCAAGTAAATTTACTCTTCTGCAATTCGATTGGTTATTTGAACTCTCAGTCCTGTAATGTTATTGACTCAGATCTGCAGTGTCACTGGCTGGCTGAATTATTAATCCTGGAATCTGATTGACTTGTCAAATATCTTACCTGCAAGCTGATTGGCTAGTTTATTATTAGTCCTGCAATCTGACGTGCTAGATTATCAATCCTGGATTCTGACTGAGTAGTGGAGTTATTGGGCCTGCAGTCTAGTTGGCTAGTTGAATGAACAATCTTGTAATCTGGCTGTCTGATCTAATTTTCAATCCTGCAATCTGACTGGCTGATCTAATTTTCAATCTTGCATATGACTGGCTAGTCTAACTACCCATCATCTAATCGGACTGGTTAGTTGAGTTTGTCCTCCCACAATCTGACAGGCTAGTTGAATTTTTTCTGTGTTGCAATCTGACTGGTTAGTTGAATTATCAGTCCTGCAATTTGATTGGCTAGTTATCAATCCTGTTTTCTGACTGACTAGTCCAGTTATCAAATCTGCAATCTGATTGCCTGATTTCCCTAGTCTAATTATCAATCCTGTAATCTGACTGGCTAGTTGATTTTTTTTCCTGCTGCAATCTGAATGGCCAGCTGGATTTTCTCTCCTGCAATGTGACTGGTTAATTAAATTACCAGGCCTGTAATCTGACTGACTAGTCCAGTTATTTCCAACTCTGGTCCTGTAGGCCCATTGCCCTGCACTTTTTTAGCGTTTTCCCTGCTCCCAACACACCTGATCCAACAAATCAGCTCATTAACAGCCCTTTATTGAGTTACAGTGGCTGAGTTAAACCAAGAAAAGCACTAAAGGGGCAGGGCAGTGGGCCTCCAGGACCAGGGTTGTGAAATGATCAATCCTGTAATCCGACTGACTTGTTAAATGCACTTCATTGCCTAGTTCTCTCCTGACACCTCCCATTTCACCTCGCAATTTATAGCACTCACAAATCTGTATAGCCCATCCACATAGGCTAATGTCCATGTCTTCAGACTGTGGGAGTAAATTAGAAATTACGAGTGATTATATTTCTTAAACGAGAGCACCAGATTCTTCTTGCATCAGTGGTGTTCTTACTGTTGCTGCTAAACTGACCTAATGAGAGGTCTTGACTACAGATTGCAGGCAAAATTCTTCTTAGATCTTGTGAAATTTGTCAAAAACAATGGAAGACCTCATCAAGACCATGGGAGAAAATCAACTCACCTGGAGGAAACCCACAGGGACTCTGGGAGAGCATGGAAACTCACCCAGGGCAGGAGTACCTGCACTGTGGCCTGCAGGCATGGTCTCTAAATGACATCCACTTTGACGGTGACATGGGTGTGAGCTGCTGTATTTGCAGGCCAGTCACTCATTACCGTCACTCAGTTTACATTTGGGGTTTGAATACTGCAGCCCAGAACCTGTTTATTTTATTTCCCTATGCCCTGTTTCACTGTCCAGCATTTTAAATAGTTAACGCCATCAGAGCTTCTCAGAAATGTCAGTATTGTCATATACAGCATTGCCTGCGGCAGAGTAGCAGAAGATGTGCATCCATCAAGAGCAAATAATGACTGTCATTGGCCGAGGAGCAGGACAACACACCATGTAACAGGGGGAAACAATCAAGTGGGTTTTTCCCCACCTTGTGACATTCTCTGACTGTTTGCCCCATCATTGCAGTAGATCTTAACAATAGGCTAGGCATTAGGTCGAAACAGCAGTCCAAGAGTATGTGAAAAGTTTGGTTTTAAGCCTGCAAGAGACAAAGTTCTCAGTGTCTATCCATCCAGCCTGGGTCTGACTCACCAGGCAGTCGTCTCTCTCTCTTAACAGCCCTGAGAATCGTGCTCTGTCTCCCGCTGGAATTGGAAGAATTTGGCTGCCACTTTAAAACAGAGAGCTAATTAGAAACAGCACGGCTGACTGCTGGGACCGCATTTGATTATTCATGGGGTGTGGTGGAGTTCTGACTACTCTGTTGTGAGCCCTAATGTTTCTCACAGCGTTCAGGATAAGAATATTTCTGCCCCAGGCTGCTAGACACGCCATCGTGGAGGATAGAAAGAGTCTGTTTAAACATAGAGCCTAAAGAGAGTCAAGTACACTCTCAAAAATAAAGGTGTAAAAAACAGAACAGTAGTCTAGAGATCTGCATTCCTGCAGAGATTAGCTCCAACCTGCATCTATCATGCTGCCCCCTTACTTAGCACTAATGCACCTGATCCAGCAAATCAACAATGTCTTCAGAAGTTAAAGGGTAATTTTGCCAGTACACTCTTGCTTCAGATCTGAAAAAATCCACAAGTGTCAAAGGAACAATTTTATTCTGGGAGTGGCAAAAACCAGAAAATCCATCCACATCCACAAGGCTTGTGCAAAATAAGTCCTAGAGCAAAGAAAAACCCCAGGCACACCATCTTAAGAAAAATATGCAAAGCCTTTATTGAAACCTGGCAATATGTATAAAAATGTGCCATAAAAATCCACAAATACAAAGTGTTTCTGTGCATCCTTCCACTTTGAGAAGACAACTCAACACCATGAATCTGAAAGGATGTGTAGCTGTCAATAAGTACTTACTGAGAAAAGGAATCGGACAAAATACGAATAAAAAAATGGTGAATCAAGCAAAAAAGAGAGGCTGAGTCTTTCAGAAGTAAAGATGAGCAGGTGTTCACCACTCTGTGAAAGACTGCACGATCAAATAGTGCAACAATTCAAGAATAACGTTTTTGGTACATAATAACATTAAAAGATTCAGAGAATCTGGAGAAATCTCTGTATGAAAGGGACAAGACCAAAAATCAGTATTTGCTGACCATGACCTTTGGGCCTTCAGGTAACTCTGCATTAAAAACAGACATGATTTTGTAGTGGAACTCGTGGACCCTTCTGAACACCACTGTCAGTTTGTCACTGCATCCACAAATGCAAGTTAAAACTCTAAAATGTAAAGAAGAAACTGTACAGGATCCAGAAACACTGCCACCTTCTCTGGGCCTGAGCTCATTTAAAATGGACTTAGGACTTAGTGGAAAAGTGTTCTGTGGTCCAACGAATCAACATTTGAAATTTTTTTTGGAAATCATGGACACTGTCCTCCAGGCTAAAGACCACTCAGCTTGTTATCAGTGCACAGTTCAAAAGCCAGTATTCATGATGGTATAGGGGTGCATTAGTGCACATGGCATGGGTGACGTGCACATCTGTGAAGGCACCATTAATGCTGAACGATATATACATGTTTTGGCAGCATATGCTGCCATCCAGACGACGTCTTTTTCAGGGAAGGCCTAGTTTATTTCAGCAAGATGATGCCAAACCACATTCTGCATGTATTACAACAGCATTGCTTTGTATTAAAGTCCAGGTGCTGAACTGGCCTGTCTGCAGTCCAGACCTGTCACCACTGAAAACATTTAGTGCATTTGGTGCAATTGGTCTCCTCAGTTCCCAAATGCTGTGTTGTTAAATGAAGAGTGTTGTTAAACACAGTGGTAAACATGTACCCATCCCAACTTTTTTGGGATGTGTTGTTGGCATCAAATTCAACATGGGCATTTATTTTTCAAAAAACAATACAATTTCTCAGTTTCAATGTTTGATATGTTGTCTTTGTACTATTTTCAATTACATATAGGGTTTAAATGATTTGCACAGCATTGCATTTTGTTTTTGGTCAGGTTTATAACAGTAATGAATCAATTGCTGCATATCCACCTTTTGTGTGATTCTGTTTCAATAAATACAACCAGCAATCTATGTTCTTTCAGATTGGGTCACAAATAATATTCTGTCCTGCTATTTAGTTTCCTCCAAAATGATAAATTAGTTCAGATCATTTCCATTGTGTGTGAAAAGGTGTCTTTGTGAAAAGAGGCCCAGTGAATGCTGGGAGCAGAGGTTTATTTACAGTTCAGGTAACCTTCATTTTCTTGTATGTGTGTCACCCACCCACCCACTTAATGTGACATGTGCATGGCTGTACTGTTGCATCCTACAAGACTTGGTAATGTATAGTAGCTAAATCCAGTCATATTCGCTGTCATTTCCAACCACAGTCCTGACCAAAACTCAAACCTCCCCTACGGCCTCCAACTGCCTGTCCATTCAGGCTTCACGTAGGGGGCATTTTGGAGCGCAGCAGGTGCTCGTGCTGTTGGCTGAATTGCTTATGTGTGTGGGAAAGAGTGCAATGCTAAATGGGTCATTAAAACCAGCGTAGGCCATAATTATACAGGAGAAATGCAGAGGCCAGTGTGCTAATGGCATGACCTGCTATTGATTTTTGAAACATTTGACCTTTGCTAGATAAAAAAAGGGACTAAGAGTTTATTTAATAACTCAATATGCTGTAAAATTCTTGCTGTTCATTAAAGAACTTTAATGTAAAGGGCAATGGCACTGATCTTTTCAAAATTTCTGCATAATTCAATGGTTGAGATGTAAACAAAGACATTCAGAGTGGTTTGAAGAGGAAACGGTTCATTGTAGAGAAATCTATTGACTCTGTAACTTTGCCACAAATGGACTTTGGAAAAGACAATTTGGGCCATTTGCTGACAAATGAACAGTAATTTGATTTTGCTGAGCTTTATTGCAAACCATTTATAAGTGAAGAGTTTCATTACAAAATACTGTATAATCCATTTGTAGTTTTGGATATGATGCGCTTTTGAAAGGAATAACAGCTGATGTATGATGGAAAACATATCTTATTTCTCTAATAAAAGTGGTATTTATCATAATATAGCATTGATGTTTCCTATATGTGTAAAGCCCACTCTCAACAAAGTACATAATCAAAAAGGACAGGTGCATATTGTTTTTTAACAGATATTTTGTGCAGCAACAGAGTCAGTAAACTTACACGGTGCATCTATATGGTAGGTGTTTCTGATAAAACGGCCTATGAGTGTAGGTAACTAATAAATTAGCAGCTCAGTGTTGTTATAAAAAAGGGGTGTGAAGTAATTCCAGTCTACAGACTTCTTTCTTCTGGCACCATGAATTATACATTATTATAGACATAAGAAAATAGAAATTATTATTACTTAAATTAGAGAAATCACTCATTTCAAATCAGCAGGCTTATTAAAAAGGGTCTTTTTTCAAGGGTTCTTTAGTATATGCAATGTTTACACACTGACTAGCCACTTCAATAAGGCCACCTCCTTGTTTCTACACTCATTGTCCATTTTATCAGCTCCACTTACTAAATAGGTGCACTTTGTAGTTCTACAATTACAGACTGTAGTCCATCTGTTTCTCTGCATACTTTGTTACTCCACCTTTTACCCTGTTCATCAATGGTCAGAACGCCCACAGGACCACCACAGAGCAAGCATTATTTGGGTGGTAGACACTGACGTGGTGGTGGTGTGTTAGTGTGTGTTGTACTGGTACGCGTGGATCAGACACAGCAGTGTTTAAACACCTCAGTGTCACTGATGGACTGGGAAGAGTCCACCAATCAAAAATGTCCAGGCAGCAGCGTCCTGTGGACAGCATCCTGTGACCACTGATGAAGGACTAGAGGGTGACCAACACAAACTGTGCAGCAACAGATGAGCTACTGTCTCTGACTTTACATCTACAAGGTGGACCAACAAGGTAGGAGTGTCTAACAGAGTGGACAGTGAGTGGACACAGTGTTGCAGAGAAACAGATGGACTACAGTCGGTAATACAGTCTGGATCTACATAGTGCACCTATATGTTGGTGTACAGCAAATAAATAGAAATTGCACACAAAAATGCCACATTTAAGTTTGTTTTCGTGTTTATATGGTGCATTAACTTAAAAAAAAAGGGATTTGACCACGGCTGTTCAAAATCTTGCATAAGACTGTAGATGCCTTCCATGTGTACTTAGAGGCAGAAACCTATATTTGAATCCAAAAAGGTCATGCTGACAGATCTGGATGGATAAAAAGCAATAGCAGGACGGCACTGGGAGACTTTTTCCTCTGCGTTCGTTCGCCTGTCCGTCACTTCTGATCTGCTGTCAGAGCTGCAAAGAGCGGCTGCACCAATAACAACCTCAGTCTCCGCAGTGTCCCCTGCCATCACCCGTCTCCGAGCATCAGCCTCATTCCTACATAGGCAGAGCGTGGTATGGTCTGCAAGCTCCCCTTGTTCTGTATTGTATATAGATTTTAGAATGTGGTGAACTTCTCCTTGCTGGACAGCTTCTTATGCTGTATGCTTAAGCTGACTGCTCTTGATTTCTTTGCAAAGGGAACTACATATGCATACCCACTAATGTACAAAACACAGAAATGTAATAATAATAATAATAATAATAATAATAACAATATTACAGTGAGAGCTTTTTCAAATACAAAATACCTAATAAAGGCTCATAATAGTAATTTTCTATAGGTGTAACATATATTTTGTTCCTGAGTACTCATAGTAAGGAAGAAGTGTGCCACAAGACAGTGGCGCCATCTGTTGGTTTCAGCTGCTGTACACACTGGCACCCCAAGTTAAAAGGGAACTTTTTGATTTTTCAAAATTTCCAGATAATTCAACCAATAAGGTGTAAAAAATACATTAAGAGTGGTTTGAGGTAAAATATATATGCATGTATGTATGTGTACATATATATATATATATATATACACACAAAAAAAGTATTCACTCATCTGCCTTCACACGCATATGAACTTGAGCGACATCCCATTCTTAATCCATAGGGTTTAATATGATGTCGGCCCACCCTTTGCAGCTATAACAGCTTCAACTCTTCTGGGAAGGCTTTCCACAAGGTTTAGGAGTGTTTATGGGAATTTTTGACCATTCTTCCAGAAGCGCATTTGTGAGGTCAGACACTGATGTTGGACGAGAAGGCCTGGCTGGGTTGAGGTCAGGACTCCGTGTAGGCCAGTCAAGTTCTTCCACACCAAACTCGCTCATCCATGTCTTTATGGACCTTGCTTTGTGCACTGGTGTGCAGTCATGTTGGAACAGGAAGGGGCCAAACTCCCCGAACTGTTCCCACAAAGTTGGGAGCATGAAATTGTCCAAAATCTCGTTATGCTGAAGCATTAAGAGTTCCTTTCACTGGAACTAAGGGACCGAGCCCAACTCCTGAAAAACAACCCCACACCATAATCCCCCCTCCACCAAACTTTCCACTTGGCACAATGCAGTCAGACAAGTACCGTTCTCCTGGCAACTGCCAAACCCAGACTCATCCATCGGATTGCCAGACGGAGAAGCGTGATTGGTCACTCCAGAGAACACATCTCCACTGCTCTAGAGTCCAGTGGCGGCGCTTTACACCACTGCATTCGACACTTTGCATTGCGCTTCGTGATGTAAGGCTTGGATGCAGCTGCTCAGCCATGGAAACCCATTCCATGAAGCTCTCTACACTGTTCGAGCTAATCTGAAGGCCACATGAAGTTTGGAGGTCTGTAGTGATTGACTCTGCAGAAAGTTGGCAACCTCTGCGCACTATGCGCCTCAGCATCCGCTGACCCCGCTCTGTCGTTTTACGTGGTCTACCACTTCATGGCTGAGTTGCTGTCGTTCCCAATCGCATCCACTTTGTTATAGTACCACTGACAGTTGCCTGTGGAACATTTAGTAGCGAGGAAATTTCATGACTGGACTTGTTGCACAGGTGGCATCCTATCACAGTACCACGCTGGAATTCACTGAGCTCCTGAGAGCGACCCACTCTTTCACAAATGTTTGCAGAAGCAGTCTGCAGGCCTAGGTGCTTGGTTTTATACACCTGAATTCAATGATTTGGATGGGCGAGTGAATACTTTTGGCAATATAGTGTACGTATGTATGTATGTATGTATGTGTGTGTGTGTGTGTGTATATATATATATATATATATATATTATATATCTCACTGCTCTCGGAAGAAAACTTCATATCTCCATTACTATTGTTTTTCAGTTTTTGACATAATTTGAAAATGCCTGTTGCCATTTACATTGTGTGTACATTTCATGAGGAATGGACTAAAAGAAATTGTCCAAAATGACTGGGAAAAAATTCTGGTTCCAATGACTTGCATTAAAAGTAGAGTATGTTTTTTTCCTTCTCCTGTAAAGTTACCATTTTGGAGATATGAGGTTTTCTTCTGACAACAGCGATAAATATATATCTCTCTGTTGTTGGAAGAAAACCTTGTCCATTCATACATATATAAACCAAACTGAAACTAAGATTATGAAAGCATTGCTTTTATTCCAACAAATGTATCTAACTGCATTAACTGCAAGCTTGCATTGCATTTTGGGCTCATGAAGAGATTTAAAATTGTGAAAAAAACTAGTCTCCATTTTCCACTGGGCTCTCTTGACTCGCTTCATCACTTTCCATCTTTTCATCATCTGCCATACAAGAAACAGCAATTACAGATTCAGAAATAATTCAGTAATACACAAAATATACAAGAAATGCATATATGCCTGGCAATTCATGACAAAAAGACTTAGCAGCAACTCTACATCTGCACAGACACTTCTTGCATCAGATTAAATACTGCATCTGTCATATTCCATTACATAAACTGGGTTTGATTTAAAATGTTTTTATTATTGTGACATTTCAATCCTACTGCGACATCTCACCAGACAGATTTATGAGTAATCCTGCTTTGTGAACTAGCGCTGATGTAGTGTTAATGAAGGTCTGGCTTACTCTCCAGTGTCTGCTGAAGCTCCTGAATCGTACTGAGGAGCACATGGAACTGTTTCTTACGAAGCTCCAGCTGAGGAAATGAGAACAAGCGAGAGTGAGAGAAAGAGAGTGAGTATTTATGTATGTGAGAGAGAAGAATCTGCAACAACAACAAACAATGCATGACTTTTACCTTGTCTTCCACGTTCTCTTTAATTTGTGAAAGCTGTTGAAGTTCTTTGTCCAGCGCCTCAAGCTGCCTGTGATGACAAAAACATACAATTACTTTGATTACACACAAGAAGACTACAGAGCCAGAGGTTTTCATACTGGTCATTTCAGGAAGCACAATTGTTTAAAGAGCTTTGGCAAAAAAGATTTTGTTCCTGTTGCTCTTGTATGATTCATAGCTTGTAAATTTCTTTGGATAAACGTCTTTGGATTACGAGGCCGTTAAGAAGTCGAAATACGATTATTGCTACATGCCAGCTAACACTGCTATGCACTGATATGGCTAGTAACCTCACCAAAATAGCCCATGCACACTACTTCAAATATGGTTATTAAGCTGCTTTGGCAGTATTAGTTTACAGTTTAAGAACCTGTGTCATTTTATAAAAGCAATAAGCCACTTGTGTTACTGCAATTTTACCACGGGGAAGGGTGTTTTTAGGCACGATGTGAAGCAGAGCGCCTAACACTCCCTTCCCCGTGATAAAATCACAGTGACGCAGAGCCTCAAGTGGCTTACTGCTTTTATAAAATGCCGGCCAACGTAAAATATAATAAAACACACAATTTTCATAAAACAATTAATACTAATCGACATAAACAAGTATTCTGCCAAGAAATGTAGTTCCTGTAGAGTGCGGTATCGTTGCCAAGCAACTATGGACCTCTGAATGAGGAGAAAAACGTTTGGTCTTAGTTCTAGTTAAAAAATAAGTTGCCAGCCCCTCAGTTTAAACAAAAAACGGGTTCTTACTTCATCAATATACTCGGTGGTCAATGCAAGCAGCATTTTGGAGTCAAAGGTTATTCCATTAACAGCACAAGGATTTTTTTGTGATGCAGCGCAGTGATACAGAGTACAGTTGCTGTGAGGTGGTCATAGGTGGCCATATATTGTGTGTTTTACAACAGCTTCAAACACGGCTCAGCCAATCAGATTTTAGGACCGGAATCATCCGTTTTATGAAACAGTATTAAAGTACAGTATTAGATTTACGTTCATGCACGTTCATTTCAATGCACCGTGTTCCCTTGTTTTTAGCACGGATGCAGCATTATTCATGTTTCAACTCTTTAATTCTTGTTTTAATTCTTCATTTTTCCCACTCCTGGTACGGGCTTGTCACTGACTTAAGAATGGACCAAAACTTATACTTACTTCATTGTTTCGTGTCTGTCTGGATGCTGCTGGATGACCTTTGCCAATGCGTCATACTCTAAAGTGAAGACATTAAAAAAAAACAAAAACCAACGTTTGTATCTTTTTGTATTTTACTATAAAAACATTTGAGCCAATGACCCACAAACACTGATGCCTTGAGTTGGGTGGGCTGTCACTATGAAATATTCAGAGTTCTTAAATAAAGACTTTGAAAAATGGTCTTGACGGTAAACCATGTTCAGCCCATCAAAGATTCCGAAATACATCATTGGAAAAAAGGATAAACCAAAGTACTACTTGGCTGGGATTAATTTTACATGGGGAGGTGAAGTAATATAATTACTACTAGTGTCAATAAAGATTCTGGCAGCTTCTGTCTACTATAAAATAATCTGTAGAAACACCCCCATGATTATGTCAATACCTTGTGTATTACCATAATAACACAGTGGCAGCTCAAAGTGCTTTACATGTGATAAAGCTTAACAGTAATACAATAAATTATAAGTGTCAATTTAGAATCGTATAAGAAAATGACACAGATCAAATTCAAAGATATCCCATGTCAGTAAATATTCCATAATAAAGACACTTTTGCATTTTTTCTTAAGTATAGAGGCGCTCAAGAAGCATTTTCTTGTATTCTCTGTGGTCTAAATCAAGCCAACATGTATTGCCCTATCTGCACAATTCTGAACACTGAAACATGTAAGATGACAGAAATTTGTTTGATTTAATGCAGTGATGTTGATCTTTGGCTGTATACGCCCTCACTAATGACAAAGCAAAGGACATTGCATTTGCTTAAGAAACCCAAGTAGATGGTTATGGCAAACAAAATTACACTTTTTTTACACAACTAGTAAATATCAGCTGCCATTTACGCCGTGTCAAAATTTCATTACAAATGGACCAATAAAAATGGTCCAGAATGATTTCTAGTTAAACTAAGTTGAGCTAGTTACATTAACTTGCATCAAAAGTTTAGAATGTTTTTGCTTCTCTCATAAGTCACTTTTATGAAGATATAAAGTTTTGTTCCAATAGCAATTATATGTGAAAACACAGTGTGGGTGTCTATTAGGCTGCTTCTTACTGTATAAGCATGATCACCATTCAAATACCAACTAATCACTGTCGATTCAACAAGAAAGAATATTTTTAATTAACGATTTTTAATTGATTAACTACGACAGAAATAGTCTCAGCTGATCTTACCTTGTCGGTTCTTTCGTATCCTCTTTGCCCTCTGGATTTCCTTCTTGCACTCTGCTATTTTCTCATGTGCCGATGATATACTTTGCTCTGTTGAGGAAAGAGATGTTCCGTGGTCATGTCCAACAACATGCATGCACTTCAAACCACTAGATACCACACAGCCTCTCTGACTACTCATTAAAAGCCTCACCAATGTCTGTGTAAATTTTTTCGTAGTTCTCCATCTCCTTCAGGTTCATGTCGTACACCAGCAACGTCTTTCCCATTGAGAACTCGCACTGTGTCAAGATGCCCAGCATCCTCTGGTACTGCGCAAACCTGTAGGAGGGAGGACAAGACACCTGAGCAGGTGAGGCCTTGGCGTAGACTCATAGGATGCTGTACAATCCGACGATGGCATCCCAAGGTGGAAAATACTACTTTAAGTTTGGCCACAGATTAGCTCAAACCCAATTATATCACAGATCAAATTACCCTTCCTCTGGTGTCACGTTTGAATGGCACCATTTGATGAAGCTTTTCAGGAGCACGTTGATGCGCCGGTCATCTCCAGCTCCATCTCCATCAATAAGAAGGCGCTTGCGAATGACCTCATCTGGGGAAAAACATTCACAGTAGTTTATGTAAGTTAATCAAAATTCTGTTCATGACTAATCCACATTTGTTGCAGGATTAATTTAAAGGGGATCTCGACCAATTTCTCGAAATTTCTGCATGACTAAATGGATCACATATCAGCAAAGTCACTCTGAGTGGTTTGATGTGAAATGCTCTGTTCTAGAGAAACTCGCCAGTCAGAAATGTTTACAGTGGTTGTGATAGGAACCAGACATCTGAAGAGCTTAATCCCTCTAAAAGCTCCCTCACAGAAAGTTACTGCATGAAATGGTTATGAATACACTGCCTGATATGTTGTTTCATGTTAGTTTTGTAATAGTTTTGTAATAAAGTTTTGGTCTAAAATGTATTTTAATCAATTTATTTTATTCTATTCTTGGTGAAAGGATACATGCAGGGTGTTGTGAGGCAAAATAGTCCCTAAAGAAAACTTTTTTTCCCCAGATTTTCCACTATTCTACCATCAAAGACATTACACATAAAAACACAGAAGACATATGTAGTTTCATTAGTGGTTTTGGATAGTAAATGCATATTTGCATTGTAGACATCATGACCGCTGGCTCCTGTAAGGAAACCTGAGTGAGTATGTTTCTCTACAAATGAACCATTTCACATCAAACCAATCTGGATGACTTTCTTTATATCTCAATCACTGATCTATGCAGAAATTGTCAAAGCCTAGCCACTGACTTGTAGGCTAATGATCACACCCAAGCTAACACTGGCCTTATATTTGGTTCATTAATTCATGTAAATTCATTAGACTATAAAATGAAAATGGAAACTCTATCTTTATTCAGCTCTAAAAGGCCAGAGAGTTAACCCACTTTGCTAACTTTGGCTTTTAGCTTGTTATCCTTCTCATCTGCCATTTCTATCACTTAAGTAATCCATTTTTCCACTGTAGTTATGATTTAAGACCACTGTTACATGGCCGCAATAAGATATTGACCTTCCTGGCAGTAATGCCAGCAAACTGGCTTCCTTCTGTGTTTACCATTGAATAAAAAAAATAACATTATAAAATTCCCACAAAATCCACCCCAAAGTAGTCATGCCTTTTCAAAGTTCCTCACACCTTCAACATACCACGTCAGTGGTAGGTTTTTCCAAGTCTTTAAACCAGAAAATACTGCTCTAGAGACTTAAACTATAGGCATGTTTACAAGAGACGCAGCAACGTTTAGATTTTTTATTTTGGCCGTCGTGTCCCTTTAAGATTATAAAATATCCTATGATCTCATCATTTACGATAAAAGATGTCTAAGGAAAGCCAGCAGTATCACCTCAGACCCCACCCACCCGCTGCCATCTGGGAAGATATATTAGAACATTCAAGCCAGAACCACCAAGTTTCTACCCACGATCTGTTAAACTCTTCACACCTACAGCAAACAGCAATTCATTCATTCAAATGCTACACAAACTATATGCACACTGCACTTTAAATGTTACGCCGAACTACAGGCTGACTTCACGCATACTTGGACTGAACACTTGAACTAACATTCATAGCATTGTCTACTAAAACTACCTCTGAAAAACTGCTGCACGTATTTTGCACTTACATATACACACTGTCAAGTCAAGAAGCTTTTATTGTCATTCTATCTATGTAAAAGTACACAGTGGAGTGAAATTACGTTCCTCCAAGGAACAACGTGCAACATGGAACAAAATAGACAGTACAAAGTGCAACGTGCAGACGTAAGTGTGCAAAAAGAATTAGATTAGAAACGATACAATAAATACGATACATAAAACAGATATTAGACACAGTAAACAGACAGGACAGTACAGCACCGACACAGCACTCGTTTCTGAGCATGAGGTAGGGTTGTGAAATAAGGTGCACAGATTATCTAACAACCCTACCTCATGCTCAGAAATGAGTGCTTTGTCTATGCACCAGTGCACTTCTGTCAGTTTATTCTGTATTTATTGTCTCTTTATGTATTGTGCGTATACATCCCACTAATACATGAGCACTCATGTGATTGTCTGAATGTTTATGCACCAGAGAAGTAGCCTATAACCCCGTATACGTACAATAACAACAAGATTGAACTGCATTGATTTGAATGATGTGCAGAACTCAACATAAGCACATGATGTACTAGCTTATTATTATTATTATTATTACTGTCCTGTGTTGTGTGACTGCTACTGGCTGCTAAATTTCCTTCGGGATCAATAAACTATCTCTCTATCTAGTTATCTATCTATATATCTATGTAGTTATCTATCTATATATCTATCTATCTGTCTAGTTATCTATCTGTCTAGCTATCCAACTATAAACAGAGCTCTAAACTGACGGAGTGCAATTCTGATTTTGCAATCTCTCAAGTGAAAAACGATTTAACGTTATACATTTTGTACATTGTTATCCTTAGTTTCCATAAGTAAGGTTAGCTTTAACGTTAGTTAGCAACGTAATAAAGACAGATTCACTCTGAAGATCACCGTTAGCTAGCTAACCTAGTCAGTTAGAAGCTAAAGATAACAGAAAATACTTTTGAAAGTATATATTTTGTATTGTGTGTCATTAGCTGAGCAAAATCTAGAGTCAGTCTGAGCTTTTAAAATAAAACATTACAGCTCCTTTATTGAAATCTAGACTAGCGAGTATGCTAACGGCTAACGTTAGCTAGCTAACCGGCAGGCTGTTACAGCTACCGCAGCGTTTTAAACCGCTTTTAAAAGCGCTGTACTCAAACACACACCCGCGTTTACAGCTGCGACCATAATCTGTTCAAATATACGAATGAAAATGCTGAAATAACAGTCAGAAAACATCATCTCACCATCGGTTATGCTGCCCATTTGTCCTGTGCTGTATGCAGTCAGTGACGTTTCACCAAAACTTTATCGACGCTCTCACAAGAGGGGGCAAAATGAGGATGCGGGGAAACAGCGCCCCTCGAACTCATTCATCACCGAACGCGTGGACCCACATATCCGCGCTGTAGAGCACAAACGTGCTTCTGTAAAGCAGAGCCGGATTAAGGAGAGCCTTTTTTCTCAAAATGAACTTTCACACCATAACTGATCGTCGCATTTGAGGGAAATGATCTTACTAGCAAATCAAAATCAAATCACGTTTATTGTCACATCACATTTACACAGGTGGAAAGTGAGTGAAAATCTTAAGTGCGTAGCATTATACATATATATATATATATATATATATATATATATATATATATATATATATATATATATATATATATATAAAGAAAAAAAGATAAAAAGAAGAAAAAAGAAATATATATACACCGACTCTGAATATACACATATACATAATATACACTAGTATTGCACTATTCCAATGTACAGTTGTTCAGTAATAAGTTATGAAATAAAACTATGAAATGTGCGGTTGTACACATTTCGTATGTGCAGTTAGTCTGAGGTAGATGAATAAATGAGATGCAGGTACACAATAATCTTCCAGATTATACAAGATACGGATAAAAGATGTACAAGATGTCAATCTATATATGTGTACAGATTTGCTAGATTGAAAGTGCAGAAGATCAGAGCGAGTCTGATGAGATGTGGATGAGGTGTAGATTGTCCACGGAGATGATGACTCAGAGGTGCAGTGACAGGTAAGAAAAGATGGTTGTTAGAATTTTAGAAATAAATACACATTTTCTGATTTCAGTGTTTGGTTTTAGGGGAGCTTTGCTGCCTCCCTTTTCTCCAGTTATATCAAAAACGTGACTGCACAACGCCAGAGGGCGCCCACGAGGGAGTCCTCAATGGATAGGGGTGAATGGAGCTAAACGGCTAAAAATGAAAAGTTAAAATACTTTATAACCACTTGTCCAGGACCTTCTTTTAATTTCGGGACGTATGGGGGTGTGTTTCACTAAAAAAGTAAAGAAAACCTACCTGCATGTTTCTATTTTTCTAAAGCAAACAGCTTTTGGGCAGCAGGACACTAGCATTGCTGCTACTGAGTGCTGATTGGTTGGAATTACTGCTACGGGTGCTGATTGGCTGGCGAGCGGAGCAGCTCATTGGCTGAATGAAGCTGACTGACGTCATGAACGTACATGAGGCGCCGTTATAAATCTATAACTGGAGTTCAAACGCGCTCAAAATATAACAGCGGTGTTAAAATGTCTTCGGCTGCTCTGTGATGAGGAAACGAATACATTCTTCTACGTAATAAACGTTTAAGCGTTTAAAAACTATGATTTTGCTCGAATGCTCCATATTGACCCATTCATTTTGGACTCGCTCGGGAGCGCCCTCTAGCGTCCGACACACCCGGAAGATATTAGTGACAGTTCTCTTCTCTCCACATTCTCTGACTGTAAAAATCACAACTCCGGATCAAAACACGGGTTTGATCGAGGAGAAATTTGCCACACATACTAACAGACACGAAGCTGAATTTAGTTTCCTGCTCGCCATCTGTTCTAATTTTCCCGTTCCACCTTAAATGGCGCAGCGGTTGCAGTCCAGCGCCTCAGGTAAGCGCTTCAACGTTTTAAGGTGGAAGGTGTGAATTCGAACAAGAAGGCGGCGAATAAGAAGCCGAGAGCGTCGCGCAGCAACAGGGACGTGCGAGCGAGCGGGCGGCGCGAGAGCGAGCGCATGCGCGCGCGGGCCGCCGCGGTGACGCGCTCGTCCCAGAATGCTGCGTGGTAAACAGACATGGACGCACCTGGTGGAGACCTCCACAGTCACTGAGCACCGCGTTCGCTCCCCCTTCTTTTACTTTAGTTCCCGAGCCCCGTCTTCGTCTCCAGCGCGCCCAGAAGCGAGCGTATTCCTTCGGTTGCGGAGCCCCTTCTCCCCTCGGAGCCGGAGGACGGAAAGGTAAGGGAACAAAAGAGGAGAGCGCTGTTAGCTGCTAATGGCTGTTCGGGGTTTTTCTGCTCCAAATGGCTGCAGCTGTTAGCAGCCGAAGCTAACTTGCTGCTACCGCCGCCCCCCTCCTCCTCCTCCTTCCCCCCCCTTCCCTCCCTCCTCTCTCTGAATGTCACTAACATTTTATTTTGGTGACGTAATTCTCCACCAACTTTAATTCGCGCTTTTTGCTCCCTGACGAATCCCCTAGGCTCAGTCATGCTGTCAGAAACTCTTTTACTTGATTATACTTTCTTGTTTTTGTGCCAGTTTCGCCTCCTTTTTTCCTGCTTTCACTCTCTGCAAAGTGCACTTGTTCAGCTGAAGGAGCCAGCAACCAGCACGGCGCAGAACAAGTGAGCAGCAGCACTGGCAGTGAATGGAGGAGTAACGGTCGCCTGACAGAGGGAAAAATAACTCAACACAGTTTGATTTTTTTTTCTGTGTTTTTAGCGAATAGCTATGCAAACGACCGTGAGACGACTGAGGCTCTCAGAGTTGGAAGTGAAACTGTGTAAGTCGACTTATGAACTGTCACTGTCAGTTTCACTGCAAATAACTCGACGTCTGTGAAGTTTTTTTAGGTCGAGTTGTTGTAAATATACACTCTTAAAATGGCTCTTTAGTAAAGGCAGCGGTTCTATTTAGAATCACGAGTTCTGTTTAGACCAATTTCATGCTTAAAAGGTTCTCTGCACGGTGAAATAGTTCCTCAGATTGATGGAGGATGTTGTGTATGGTTGTATACAGAACCTTTTTGAGAATGGTTCTGTTTTGCACCAGAAATGGTTCTGCTACTGCTACAAGCTCGACATTGTTGTAACAGCAGAAGACTTTTTAGCGGTGTATAGAACCAAAGAACCATTTAAGCATGAACCATTTGAACGATGTCAAGCTTGTAACGGTAGAAGAACCCTTTTGGTGCTATATAGAACCATTTTTTCAAAAAGATTTTATCTAAAACCATATACAACACATTCTCCATCAGTCTGGAGAACCATTCCACTATGCAAAGAACCATTTAAGCATGAAATTGTTCCAGATAGAGACGTTCCCTTTACTAAAGAACCCCTGAAGAACCACCTTTTTTTAGGGTCTACCAGTAACATATCAGTCCTTCTGTCTCTAAATTTTAAAGCAACTAAAGCTGTATTTATTTACTTTAGTATCTAACTAAGCTGTTGTTACAGTGTCAAGCTTATAACAGTAGAAGAACCCTTTTTGGTGCTATATAGAACCATTTAACTAAAACCACACACAGCACATTCTCCATCAATCTGAAGAACGATTTCACCATGCAAAGAACCATTTAAGCATGAAACGGTTTAAATAGATCCGTTCCCTTCACTAAAGAACCCCTGAGGAATCTTTTTGAGAGTATAGTGCAGTAATAATAAGTAAGGCGAGTGCGTTTCTGTTCTAGTCTTTAAATTTGCAGTGCAGTTCTTGGGATAGTCTTCAATTCCGTGGGCCAAAAAAAAACCCTCACGTTTTGAAATTTTTTAGCAAACAACTATGCAAATGTTGCGTGAGATGAGTCGGAGCTTCAGTGAGTTGGAAGTGAAACTTTGTAAGTTGCTGACACGTCAGAACCGGCAGAACTTTTGTTGTGAATTTACTCCAAGTGAGGGTTTTTGAGCTGTCAGTGTGAAAGTCCTGATAGTAGTAAATGAAGGTAAATTGACTTTCGCCATAATCCTAAAGCTTGTTATGCTGTGTGTGGAATAATCTTAAATCTGAAAGTCCACTCGCCTTGACTTTTAACCCAAAAACTTTTCTAGGAAATAAGTGTGCAGATGTTTCATGAGATTACTCCCAGAATTGAAAGTGAGACTGTTGTAAGTTGTCGACCTGTCAGTTAAGTGCAGTCTGTGAAGTAACCATAGGCCGATAATTGATGCGGTCGGATAGTGCGATCATTTAAATAAGTGCTGATATTATGCCAACTATTATTCTTTCATTCTCAATGGACATAAAGAACCACTGGATTTTAATGTCTGTCTTCATTGTAAATGATTAAGTAATAGTAAAAACCAACCCCTGTGGTAATTATACGGTTATTATGTAATTAATTAAATATTAAGTATCATGCTATAGGCTGAGGCTCTGTAACAGTCACATGTGGTACTTTGTAACAGAATTTGCATCACAATAGCATCAGTTGATAGTAAGTTGATAGTCGTTTGTTGAAATTTGCATTGTTGTCCGCACTTTCTGTTAAGGTCTTCAGTCATCTTGGTTAATAAATTGCCTGTTAATATAAATCCAGGCAGCTGGACTTGTCTTATAATCTTAAAATTGGTTGTGCAGTTTGTTATTATCTTCAAGATCATCCAGCAAGTCCACTGATTAGTAACAGCCTCTTGCAGAAGGCAAAAAAAACCTCATCATGTTTCATAAAATCCAAATATTTGGTGAGGTAGTTTTGCTTTTTTAAGAACTAGAAGTGAAGGTGCCAATTATCGACTGAGTCATTGCAGTTACGAACCCTTCATGTCTCTGAAGGCTTTTAATCATCGAGGAGCGTTGAGTTGTACGGTGGTAAGAGTGGATTCATGTAAAACAGACCGCTCACCTGATATTAGAGCCATTTGAATTGTGGCTTATCCACATTTCTATGCTGAAATATGTTAATAGCTATTTTCCCACCAAGTGCTGCGTTTGCTTAAAGAGGATTGGACGCCTTTCAGCTTTCTGAATGGGATAGTTGGAGAGATAAAGTGGGACACTGCCCTTGCATTTAAAATGCAGTTTCAGTGGCTCATTATCATGGAAGATTATATACTATAATGGCAATGTTTTAATTCATTGTCAGCACAGACTTGTAAAACCAAAGAACATGGAATTATAGGAAGCCTGCCAAAACTATGGTCTTAATATTTCAAACGTCATGTGCTGGGTCAGAGCTCAATGCAAATATTAACCCTTAACTGCCAGGAAGGTTTTCAGTCATCCAGCTCATTAAATTTTTAATAGTATTAAATTAAGGTGGCCTTACTTGACCACTTCACATTTGCTGAGCAGCTTTACATTTTGTTGTGTAGACCTAATTTATGTTGCGTCATAAGATGAAACCACATGTCTATTTTTTTATGATTATGAATATAGGAATGTAGTCGCTTTGTGAAGAAAGCTTTGGAAAGATTTTGGGTTTTGTTGAATTTTGTCCATTTAGAGTCTGAGAAAAGCCAGTAGTCCTTCATGCTTTAGGTCTTTGAGTTCAAAATGTGGGCGTCTGGGTCAGGCCCTGTAATCTTTTATAATGTTCACAGACTTTGAAGGGGTTTTAGGAGGTGTAGCCACAATATACAAAAACAAGATTTTAACAGCGGTGCCTCTTGATCATCCTAAATGTATGTAATCTTTAATATGTCCATTTATGCATATTTGCTAAAAATCTTACATAGAATAAAAGTAATTTCATCGTGGCTTGTTTTCATATTTTAGATGCACTGCACTAAATTTCAATCTTATGTAACGATCTATATCAGCCGCTTCAAAGTGATTTAATTGTCAAAAGAGCGTTTTTACTCACTGACTTTCTGTAGGTCAGAATTAGAAAACATTTCTTTAGTAGTTACAAAAAGTGTATCCAGTTTTGTTAACGTGCATTATGTGACAGACTTGAGCCAAAATTGAACACTTAGTCTTACAGTCGGGTCTTTTCTAAGAAGGCATTAGCGACGTGATATTTCCTTCCACTTCCTGAGAAAACTTTGTGACCACAAAGAAAGAAAGTTCATCAGAAGCTTCGATGAGAAGCTTCATACCAGCACCCTCGTGGGGAAATTCCTCCTCCCTCGCCAGTTACACAAACTGCAGGCCTACAGTCACACTGAATAACCACAACACTGCATCACTATTTATATAAATGGCATTTCCACAGCTTGTGATAATGTCAGACTTGAACTATAAATTAGGATGTCAGAGCTTTCGACGCAGAATAGTGATCTTTACATGGGAATTTTATCGTTTTTTTCTACATTTTCTAAACAAAGTAATTCAGAGCATTCAGGGTAGTTGATATGAAATGCGCTTTACTAGAGAATTGTTTACAGTGGTGGTGCTAAGAATATGACATCTGAAGAGTTTAATGCCTCTAGAAGCTCCTTCATAAAAAGTTATTACTTAGTAGTTATGAATTCGCTGCCTGATGCCTGAGACATTGTTTTATGATAGTTTTTAGAAGGTTTTGGCCTGAAACATGTTTTTATAAAATCTATTTATGGTGGAAAGGTACATGCAGGGTGTTCTAAAGCAAACTAGTATTTTTCAAATATATGATCATCAACATTACATATAAACACTTAGAGGACTTTTACATATCGCTGTTGTTGGAAGAAGACCTCATATCTCCATTTTGGACATTTTTTCAGTTTTGGCCTAATTAGAAAATACATGTTGTTCTTTACATTGTATGTTATTTTCATGATGAATAGACTAAAAGAAATGACCCAAAAGACTTGGAAAAAAGTCTGGTTCCATTGACTTACATTGCAAGTAAAGTAGGTTTTTTCCTTCTCCTGTAAAGTTACCATTTTGGAGATACGAGGTTTTCTTCCGACAGTAGTGATGTGTAGGTTCACTGGTCATTTTGACAGTAAATAAAATGGCTATGTTTGCTTTGTAGACCCCTGGTTCCTATCACCGCCACTGTAAAGAAATCTGAGTCAGTTCATTTCTCTACAATGAACCGTTTCACATTAAGCCACTCGGAATGACTTTGTTTACATAACGATTGAACTATGCAGACTTTTTTAAAAATTGGTGGAATTCCCCTTTTGGCATGTCCAAAGCTGCACTATTTTGATGTGATGGATTTTTATCACAACATGGTCATTTGCTTTATTTGCAGTATTGGCTCGTTCTGCGATACAGGCTGCCTTTGCTATTCATCTTACCTGCATTGTTATATAGCTAAAGCTTAAAACGCGCTAAAAGGCCAAATAGTTTTCAGAGCTGCTTTTTATCTCTGTGAGGGATTAACCGGCTGCCAACTGCAGAGCTCTCAGGTGGTTAACCAGGGATAGTGCTTAGTGGATTGGATTACTCTGCAGCGACGGGTTGCTCCATAAGTAGCTCATGTACCAGGGTGAAGACTGGAGACCAGAAAGCCACAACCAGATTCACTTGGCCTCGGGCCGAGAAGCATCTCCCTCAGACAGACGTGCAGCTAACTCCCTAAACGGTGATTATTGCACGCTAGGCTATGAAAACAATACTATCAACTTTCTCCCTCTGCTTCTGCTGTCTCGCCGGCAGGTCCTGTGTTCAGCGCGTGTGGCCAAACGGAATCGCCAAAGCTGATGAGGATCTGCTGATTTGTGCAGCTGAGTTCCAGTTTTCACTTTTGACTAGGTATGAGATGTTTGGTGTACCTCACTCAGAATCAGGTGCTTTTTGTAACACCAGGCTTTCACATCGCAGGCAACCACACTAGTGTCCATGCCATACATTACAGTACAGTACAGTACAATACAAGACAAGATAATAGAAGTAAATAAAATAAGCACAAAGCAGTAAAGCATAATAAAAGGCATATATATTAGAGAGAGAGAGCTGTGTAGATACAGTCGTATGCAAAAGGTAACCTGGTCAAAATGCATGCTTTGTTGATTTTCCAAGTGAAGATAAGTTAGCACAACCTCTATAGGGAGCAAGCTTAAATATGACATTTTCTTGCAAATTTAAGTGCATAATTTATTTTATTTTAACAAATTTAGTGTAACATACACAATATACAATGTGCTATAACTTTGCATGGGCCACATTTTGTTATTTTGATTTTTTTTATTGTTAAATACAACAGATAAACAGTAATTGTGAATTAAAGGATGATGTTAAAGGAGGATGTGTTAACTTATTTTCACTTACAAGATCAACGCTTGTCATTTGACCAGGGGTGTTCAAAATTTTACAGACCATAGAAAGATGAGCACCTGAATGGTGCAGAATTCCCCAGAACCTCTGCACATATTACTATATAGTAATGCAGTACTGTACAAAGCAATATTATACACCATATATGGAAACACTCAAAGTGCTTTATATCAAGTTACAGTAATTGTCATTGAATTAATCATTGAATTGTCACTGAATTAAAAAAAGTAAATCGCTGAAAGAACAAATGTATATAAATTCCCTGATGTAGTGTTTCAGCCAAGGCTTGTTTGAGGTTTTATACATTTATGTTTATGTATTTGGCAGATGCTCTTATTCAAAGTGACTTACAATGTGATCATGTTACAGAGGCAAATGTAGCTTTAGGAGTCTTGCTCAAGGGCTCTTATTCGTATAGAGTAGTGTGCTCACCTGGGCAGGGCAGCGATAGTACCCACTACACTATGAGTCTAATGTAGCTACCAAGCAATGGAAGCTAATATCACACCAGTTTAACTGAAGGCTTAATCATCACACACTTCAAGCCAAATTGAGCTGAGTTGATCTGAAATAGACTTTCTGATGTGGCTTTTAATACTGTATAACATACTTTATGGACACAATTCACGCTTTAAGACATCTGTTACTAAAACTCAGCTCGGCAAAACTAAATAGGCAAACGTAAGATGGTAAACGTTTCTTGGCAATGGGCAAAACTGTGTCAATTTTCATTGAAATAGTCCTTTAAAACATCATTTTATTAATACACTCCTTCCTCTGAACTGAGTTTGACCTTAGTTAAAAGGAGAAGCAAAGTTTTATTTACGAGTATCAGTACAACTTGAGCACACATTTTCATCAGCGATCACTGCTGCACCATTGTTATTATGCTGTTATCACAATGAGTTTTGATTTGTTCACTTTGTGATTCCGTCGTACTCATTATTTATTGAGGAGTTTGTTTTTCCATTTCCCTTTTGTTAATGTGCATTGGTTGCATAGGCGAACATTGCTCTCTTTACATATAAACTTAACCTCACTTGGCATTCATAGCAGTTTTTAGGTAGATTTGATATTTAGTGCCACAATCATACTTTGCGTAGTAAACTCAGACCAAATCCTCTGCTATCAGAATAGTTTAATGGAGGTAGGCATTCTGTCTTGTTATTGAGGCTTTAATAGACATGAGAGTTTGGTGTATAGTATAGTGTTTTGTTTTTTTTTTTCCTTTTCTCTGGTTGACTAGTGGAGCTAACCAGACAGCTGGTACTTCTAAAAAAATACTTTGCTTGAAGTCAGGCTGAAATCAAAATGGACCTTTCAAACTTTGTTAGTTGATGTACCTAATAATGCCTGGGCAATATCTACAAATAATTAGGACAATATTTTCTACAATATTTCTAAATATAATATTGCCCATCCCCCCTCTAAAAAAGTGGTCTGAGGCAGCTTTGACCTACTTTCTGTTCTGTTTTCGTCTGTATGCCTTTTAAATATTGATTGTTTAATTAAAAATCTAATTAAACTTACATATTAAATATGATACTGAGTAGCCCAGCATCATTTGAGAACTACTTCAGCTAACATTATATAAGTGTTGTTGCAAACAAACCTGCGTGTTCCTGAGCTTCTTCTGGTGCAGATTCACAGCAACTTGCATGCTAATAGCGCTCCCTGCTGGAGAAACTTCAGACTGCAAGTGACTTCCAAAGCTGTGCCCACATGCTTTCCACGTTAAAAAAAAAAGGTGTTTTCCGTCTTTACAGCGGCGTTTTTATAATTCAGCTAACCACCGGACCACTTAAGCTGTACGGAAAATACTGCACACTGGTCGTAGAGGAGGATCAGAGGAACTCTCCAGGTTAGAGTTAACTTAGCTGCTCTGCGCTAACTTTCAGTCATTTTAGCTCGTTTTGTCACCTTGAGGCATTTATTTTTGATTCCATTCAAGTAAAGAACATTAAGGGGAATCCATGCGGTAATGCTAGCGTTACAGCGCCTAGCAGAGACAAATAACACAGACAGCTTCTTAACAGACTCCTCGCTCTCTCTCTGGTGCGAGAGCCTGCACATTTCTTAAACATTCCCAATGTATTTTCCAAGCTGTTTAATGGTAAATTAGTCTCTCAGTTCTTTTACCAAAATGGCGATGATCTCCTTTTACGCATTGCCGTCGGGTTGCTTGTCTGTCATCGACGATATCCAATTACATCGCCCTATCGCCCAGGCCTAGCACTTAGTTGTATTACTTTAGTTCATCATCTCATGTAATTTAAAAGACAAAATTCTTGTTTTCCATGGTCTTCCATCCAATTGTGTTGACTTTTTTGATTCGTCTTGACCTTAAGTAAATGTATATTAAAGTCTAAGACACAATATAATAGTATGCAGTATATTGTCCATCTTTACATTTCTCACTACCAAAACATTAGAAACACTAAACAGAGGTAGAATTTGCTCACAAACCATTTAACATGAAGTCTAGTTTCTATTGTAAGGTAAGAATCTACAAGAAGTAATTACAGATCATTGACATAAACGGCTTTACAGGCTAGCATTAAGTCTATGAAAAGGCAAAAATTGATTGACGTTCTTACCCTGCGGTCACATTAGCAGGTGACAGCGACAGGTGACCAGTCATTTTCTATGGAATTGGGCAGTTTGCAGCTGCAATTTAGTGACAAGTGACAGATAGAACTGCGATTTTCTCAGTATCGTATCATTTCAAATTAATTATAATGTGCTGAATTATGACATACTGACATTTCATTCCTATTCCCCATTTCTATAATAGTGTTCCTATAATTGATGAGAAACTTACAAATTTGTAAACTTATAAGTGCAGTTTATATTTTAAGCAAAACTGTAAACTGTGTATATTTTCTTATCAGACTATGAGCAGGTGACAAAAACAGCGGCCTTGAACAATCCCAAGCAAAGAGACACACTTGAAACAACTTATTTCCTCCTAATGTGAACATATGTTTATAAGTTTTATTGGACACATCCTATTTTATACTGATCTGCACTCAAATTGAATTAGTGTAAGTGTAAAAGATGGAGATTCTTCTGAATGTTTTTTATGCACCTAAAAAAGAGCTGTAGTTACATTTTTGGGATTTTTGTCCGGGATACATGCTACCTATAGATTTAAAATTAATTTAACTGTTAATGAGGATTTTGCACTGAAAAATCTTTTTAGTCTAGAGCAGTGTAAAGACACACAGTTGTGAACTGCTCAGTTATTAGAATGCCTTGCCTTGCTCCAACACATCTGATTTAACTTGATATTTAGCTAAGGATTTGGTTCAGATGAGTGAAAAAAAGGAAAAACGCAAAACTGTGAAGTAGTTCTGCCGTCACTCTTCAAACTCTAGAGCTAAACCAGAGCTAATCTACATCTGTCAAATGCACCCATAAAAGTCTGTAGGGATGGGCGATATGGCAGAAATGATAAAATCATGATACTTCAAGACATTTTCATGATACAAGATGTGCATCACAATATATATTTTTTCTAAATTTGATAAGTTGGAACAGGCTAAAAGAACATACCGCACTGCATTAAATCCACTCAACGTGATCTCATATATCGCAGTACTAGTGAATGCCGTCCTATTGCCGACCTCTATATGAAAGTAAAGGGTAAGGTATTTTAAAATAATAAATGTATATTACAAGTCTAATAGCTTTAACAAGACAAATACTTTAAGTGCACAAAATTCACTTCAAAGTTTTTCTTATTTTTCATGTGCCTTGACTGTTTCCAGTATTTCCATCTTTGCAAATGAAGCTGTTCTTTCCTCTTTGAAAGTGTGTCAGTCTCACACACTGTAAGTGAAGTCTGGAATAAAGAGATTTATTCATAACACAGTGCAGATCAGTATCATGATCTGAATAAATACATTTTTCTGCGCATATGTATTATGTAACTGCATGTGCTCTGTTATGCAGTATGTGTTCGCTCCATTTTTTTGAGTTGCTTTTGACCTTTTTCAAGGATGAACTTGAATGCGTTCGGAGAAGTGGCATTCCGGGTACACATGAAAGTTAATCTTCATCTGAATTGCACTGTTGGACAGTGATCCTCGAATGAGAATGATCTGCGATTCAAGATTAGGATAAAAGAAGATTCCATGCAGAACCCATCATTCGTTCAGACTCTGCGAGTCAGTTTGGAGGAATTTACCCTCACCATTGAGGGGGTAACAATATTAGAAAATCCTTAGGATAAGGTAGGAAAAAAGGCAAGCCTGCTAGCCAGTCTCTACCAGAAGCACGACATACATCACTTTGAGCATGTTTAATGACAATGGTGACGGCTTATCACGTGTCTTCTCATCTGACAGATCTAACAGGGTTTGCTTGCCTGCTGCAGGTGTGCGCTGGGTGGAGACCATGAAGTGTACGTGTGTTTTCAGTGGGACAGGAAATTTTAGGGAGGATTCTAATCAATGGTTTCTAACTACATACATAAATTCATTGTCTGTTTTAGCCAACAGCTAACAGCGGGCCTCTCAGGAGCGATGTGTAATAGGCAAGACTTTTTTGCTACAGTACTGACTGACATGTAGAAAAGATGATTTTTTCAAAATTTCTGCATAAGATGTAAAGCCATGCAGCGTGGTTTGATGCAGAATGCTCTGTTCTAGAGAAATTTACAGACTTAGAATTGTTCACAACAGCAGTGATGGGAACCAGACGTCTTCGAGTGTCCGATGCCTCGACTTACAGTTATTATGCTACAGCAGTACAAATACGCTGCCTGATGCCTCAGACATTGTTTTCTGATAGTTTTGAGATAAGCTTTTGACCTAAAACCTAGTTTTAAAATGCGTGCAGGGTAGAGAGGTACATGCATGTGCGCAAACTGGCACATGTATGTTCACTGGTGGTTTTGGATGTGAATAAAATGGCTATATTTGTGCTGCAGACGATCACGCTCCCTGGTTCCTATCACTACCACTGTAAAGAAATGTGAGTAGGTACGTTTCTCTACAGTGAACCGTTTCGCATCAAACCACTCTGAAAGGCCTTTTACATTGCAACCTATGAATTTTGCAGGAACTTTTTAAAATCAGTGGAATTCCCCTCTAAGCTGTTTTCGGTTATGTAGGTTTAGTCTCTGGTCTCTGAGGACTAGCCTGTGGATACACACTGACAGACAGGCTAACACACCATACACACCACACCATGGAGAGACTCTACAGACTACAGCGATTGTTATTTTATTACAGTTAGTCTATAGCTTGCTTTATTAAGCATACCGTAGCCTATATTGGATTAAAGTTACTTTACAACACGTTCGTAAAGTGTTTACAAACACTTTTACATTGCACTTACATGTTATTTTACTGTATGTTCATAAAATATTTCAGGAATGACTTTGAATTGAATAAAGGGGGATTTCCATGGATTTGGAATTTTATTGAATAACAACAGCAACATAATGAGTCATTCAGAGTGGTTTGACGTAAAATGCTCTGCTCTAGAAAAACTTACTGAGTCAGAACTGTTTGCAGTGGCGGTGATAGGAACCAGATGTCTGAAGCATTTAATGCGTTGAAAATTACCTCACTAGCACATGAAATGGTTACAAATTTGCTGCCTGATGTCTGAGATGTTGTTTGATAATAGTTCTGAGATAAGCTTTTGGCCTAAAAACAGACTTTTTTAAATTCCATTGATGGCTGAGAGGTGCATGTAGGTCATTGTGAAGCAAATATTTTATCGTTACTAACATTACATAGAAACATTTGTGTAGGTTCACAGGTCATTTCGGACAGTAAATGAAATGACTACAAATGTTATCACAACTCCTGGTTCCTATCACTACCACTGTAATGAAATCGGAGTCAGTACATTTCTTTATGGTGCACCATTTTACAGAAAATCACTCAATTACATTACATCTCAAACAGTGATTTATTGAATTATGCTGGAATTTTGAGAAATTGGCAGAATTCTCCTTTAAAATACAGCTCAAAATGCTTTTCAGTGCAGTGTTTAAAAAAAACCGGGAAGAAACAGAAGGGAGTCAAAGACTTAGAAAGTAAAAAAGGCAGAATAATAAAAATGCAACAAATAAAAGTCTGACAGAAAAGAAGAAATACAGCAATTATAAATGTGTAAGTGAATAGAAGAAAAGCACAACCTGTACAGTAGTGTAACAGTACAGTATCAATATAAGTAGGGAAAGTAATAAAAGCAAGTTTTATTAAAACTGAATAAATACGTTTATAATGGTTTTAAAATCAGAGACAGAAGGAGCCTGGTGAATATTTTATTGGTACACTCATAAAAAAAGACTGTTCTTCAAAGGAATGGTTCTATTTAGAACCATGAGTTCTGTATAGAACCATTTGATATTTGTAGCACCAAAAAGAGTTCTGCTGTTGCTACGATGCCAAGCTTATAACAATAGCAGTGCTATATAGAACCACATACAACACATTCTCCAATCTGAAGAGCCATTTCATAATGCAAAGAACTTCTTAAGCATGAAATGGTTCTGTGTAGAACTCATGGTTCTAAATAGAACCATGCCCTGTACTAAAGAACCCTTGAAGAACCAGATTAAGTGTTCCAGATCTTTAGCACATAAAAACAAGACTCTTTGTCATGTGGTTTTATTTAGAATGATGTGTTCTGTTTAGAACCGGTTCATGCTTAAATGGTTTGTTGCATGGTGAAATAGTTCTTCAGAATGATGGAGAATGTTATATATTGTTGTATATGGAACCCTGGTTCTATATAGTTCTATGTAGCACCACAAATGGTTCTGCTACTGTTACAAGTATAATGTTATAACAACAGCAGAACCCTTTTTGGTGCTATATAGAACAAAAGAACCAATTAAGCTTGAAACTTATGGTTGTAAATAGAACCATTCCCTTTACTAAGGAACCCTTGAAGAACCATCTTTTTTTTTTTTAACAGTGTACCAATAACATATCAGTCAGGCTCCTTCTATCTCTCAACTTAAAGCAACTAAAAACATATTTATTTACTTTACTATCTAACTAAGCTGTTGTTATGATGTCAAGCTTTTAACAGTAGAAGAACCCTTTTTGGTGCTATATAGAACCACGTTCCAAAAAAAAAAAAATCTAAAGTCATATACAACACATTCTCCATCGAAGAACCATTTCATCATGCAAAGAACCATTTAAGCATGAAATGGTTCTATTTTAAACCATGCGTTCTACACAGAACCATTTCATGCTTAAATGGTTCTTTGCATGATGAAATGGTTCTTCGATGGAGAATGTGTTGTATATGACTTTAGAATTTTTTTTTTTTTTTTTGGAACGTGGTTCTATATAGCATCAAAAAGGGTTCTACTACTGTTACAATCTTGACATCATAGTTGCCCTTTACTAAAGAACCCTTGAAGAACCAGATTACGTGTTCCAGATCTTTAGCACATAAAGCAGAAAGGCTCTTTTTCATGTGGAGGCCAGCGCTGACACGAGTTGGCAGTTCTAGGCATTTAGAGACGTGTGAGGGTCCTAAAGCATTTTAAGGGGTTTATAAAATAGTCATAGTTCTACAGTCAGCTCTAAGGTAACAGGCAGCCGGTGGGGTGACGCTAGAACTGGTTTTTGGCCTCGTTCTCTGGCGTGTGTTAATGTTCTAGCTAGCTGTAGTTCTGTTTGTTGTTGTAGGAAGTCCTGTGAGCAGCAGTGCCTCACAATGGGAGAAACAAACAGTGCTAATAGTCTTGGCAATCGACTACCCGGAAGTTTTTCATTCCACCTTAAACTTTTTTTGGCTGTGAGCTTTTAAACCTGCGTCGCGGGGACAGATGGTGCTGAAGTTGGTTTCATATTCGCCAGTTTCTTTTTCGAATTTTCCCGTTCCACCTTAAATGGTGCAGCAGTTACATTCTGATGCCCGAGGCGCCGAAGTGTAACTGCTGCACCATTTAAGGTGGAACGGGAAAATTCGAACGACAAGCTGGCGAATAAGAAGCGACTTCAGCCTCGTGTTTTTTTCTTCTTTACCTCAGCGAAGCAACACGAAGCGCGCTGAAATTAACCGTCGCTCTCTCTCTCTCTCTCTCTCTCTCCCTCCCTCCCTCTCTCTCTCTCTCTCAGTGCGGGTGTATGTGTGTGTTTCTGTGTCCCAGCGGGAAGCATGTCGGACAGGGCCGATGAGGAGGTGAGGGGGGAGCGGAGCAGAGCGGCCAGACAGCAGCTCCAGCAGCAGCAGCTCCAGCGGGGAGAAGCAGCCACAGCAATGGCGCCCGCCTCCCTCCCCAGCCCGCAGATCATGCCGGGCCAGTCGTGGAGCAGCTGGGCGGACGCCGTCAAACTCCACGGGGGCGACGGTGAGTGGAGGAAAAAACACACGCAGCACACGCCAACACGCTGAGGGTGGGCGGATCGATACTCGAGTATCGACACCTCCGATCCTCAGAATCGATTCTCTCATGAAAACGTGTTTTCTTTAACCCTTTAATGCCCATATCTGAATTTTTGCTTAAGCACAACGATTTTCTTTTTCAAATCAATCAAAAATATTTGTCTTAAAAAAGTGATTTTTAAATCAGTAAAAGGGGAATTCCACCAGTTTTATAAAAATTTCTGAATAATTCACTTGTTGAGATGTAGCTAAGTAAAGCGATGAGCTGTGAGATAATTAATTGTAGAGAATCTTATCAACTAGGATTTCTTTACAGTGGTGGTGATAGGAACCGGAGGTCATGATGTGTCTTTCTGAATGATAATGATGATGATTTTAAAATTAAAATTATTTCGAGACTGTTTTGCCCTAAAAGCTCCCTGCGATGGTTTGTATTTTAAAACTACATTTTAGTCAAAAACTTTCTCAGAACTGTTGAAAACAATATCCCAGGTAACCATTTCTTGTAAAACTTCTCTTTAAGGTAGCTTTTAGAAGTGTTCAGCTCTTCTCATGTCTGGTTCCTATCACCACCCCTGCGAAGTTTCTCTAGGACATAACATTTCACACCAAACCCCTCCGAATGACTTTGTTTACACAGTTTCGATTTATTTATAATGAAATTTTGAGAAGTAGGTGGAATTCCCCTTTAATTTATCAAATTGAATTTTGTCTTTTGGTCATATGAGGCTGTATTTTTGTATTTGATTGTGAATAGAAGGATGAAAATTACATTATTATAAAATTCCGATGCTCATTTATATCTATGCAAAATGTTGTCACTTTAAATGGATCAGAACAGATTCTGTGGCATTTCTTTCTTCCATACAAATGTATTGATTGGAGTTGCATTGAAAATAACATCTTTTTATGAACCCAAATGTATCTTTGATGCTGAAAAAGTGGACAAGTGATTGTAGGATTGGGCTGCTTTTCTTTCTGCTCTCGTCATGTTTTTCATATGCACACACAGGTGGACACAGCCTGAGTGTTCTATAATGGCAGATCAAATGGATTTATTTCACTCCAGTAATCTTTATTAATCATCTTTTTTAATAATCAGTCCAATTATCTTTTCCTTTTTTATTCATGTCCTTGCTGTCAAAGCTGTTAAATGGGTTTTAATTGCTTTTAAACAATGACAATATCTGTCTATCTATCTATCTATCTATCTATCGATCTATCTATCTATCTATCTATCTATCTATCTATCTATCTATCTATCCATCTAAAAAGGCAGTTAGTTTCAAATAAATTAATAAATAAATTCTGTAACAGTCCCACTCGATTACTAGAGTTTTGACCGCGTTTTCTTTTTTTTTCCTGTGTAGGTGCAGATTCAGAGGAAAGTTTCAAAGAGTGCGCGAAGAATCGAGAAGCCATGCGTTTGTGCAGAGAAGGTGAGTGGTAGATATTTTATTTTTCTGCATTTGCTTTTTGCAGGTTTTTGTGCTAGTTCTGGCACTGTGTGTGGACTTGCGTGTGGCGCGTCAGCTGAAATCTGGACAAACTGGAACAAGTGCAGCCAAGTGTGGGGGGAAAACGTGGTTGTCATATGGAGTAGTTAAACATTTTACACATTGTTGTTATCAGTGCAGTCTGCTGGATATGAGAAGGGACTCTCTCTCTCTCTGTCTCTCTCTCTCGAACATCAAGGCTGCGTGTTAGTAATGAAAATGCTTATGACAGTTTCAGGGTCTGAAATGGAACAAAAATACCAACCAACTTTGTGTTTGACCTGCTTATGTATTGTGGCATAATGCTTGCAAAAGGTGGGGCGTCGTAAAGTATTGGGCTGATATCTGCAGCAGGAATATATATACTGGATCGGAGGGGGGTATAAGAAATTCAAACCTATCCTGTAATAAATGTTTTGAAATAGAACATGCTCACATTTTGTGGTGTGATGTTGTTAACTGTGTATTTCTTTCTGTGGAGTAGGAGGGTGATTGAGTAATTTGAGAACAGTGCTTGTCGTAAGTGCATAGCTCATTTTAAAACTTAGTAGTTTTATATAAAAGAAAGAAAAGATTAGATCAGTATTGGTATTGGCCAGTGTTCAAGGTTTCAGTATCAGTATTGATAAAAGAATAAGTAGAATTGTTTCATCTTTAGTGGACACACTCGCAACTTAGAAGGAGAACACCCTGTTTTGGTTCAGTCTCAAATATAATTCTTTGATATAGTCGTAGTGGTTGGTTTTCGTCAATGTACACTTTTTAGAAGCATCTCAGAAAAAACCTCAGAAAAAATACCTGTAAAAATGGTGGTGCTGTAAATTAAGCATGTATACAGTCTGTATTTTATCTTTCTACAAACATTAATAGAAGTGTTTTCTCACTGGGAAAGCTCACTGTATTTTGAGCTTCAGTTGACTGTCTGCTGTTGTGCTAGTACAGGGACCTACCTTTTCATTGTTGACCATTGTAGATTATTGCCCAAGCGCTGCAGCTTAATCCCTGTTGCTCATGAGTCATAGTCACACACCAGGCCTGTCGTCGTCAGTCAGCTTTTCATCCCTGCATCATAACAACCAGTTATTAAACAGAATTAATTATGTTTACATGTTGTTAATCCTGTCTGAGTGGCGTGGGGTGTCAGGTTTACTCCTGTGTTGGCCTTGTGAGAGAGAGGAAGATGATCCAAATTAAAGAGATAGTTTGACTTATTTAAGTTAGACATTTTCTTCTTAGCCCAAATAGTCGATCAGCCACAACATTTTGATGTCAGAAGTTTGCTCCTTTAGTTCTACACTGGAGCTACGAGGCTGATGTTTCTAACAAGTAATGGAAGCTCATGATCACTGAGTAGCAGAATGCATATCACACACTGATCACAAACAGTGTTGAGTTGTTTCTGACACTGTTTTAACAAATGGCATTTGCAAAAGTTCTGGGACATTTTAATTTTTTTATATTTACTTTTTCCAGTATGTTAAACACAGCAAATAAACAGAAATTGTGCACTAAAGTTTTCAGAGAAAATGTCGTATTTAAGTGTGTTCTCTGTAGAGGATGTCTTAACCAATTTTCACAATTATATGTATTGTTTTGTATATAATCAGCAGTACATGTAATTTGACCAGGGGTGTTCAAACTTTTACATACGACTATAAATGTGGATGTGATATTTGCCTACTCAGTGGTAACATGAGCTGTCTGGCTTACTTTACAATTCGCCAGCTAGTGCAAACAAAACAAAACAAACAGCCCCCCTCAGGTGTCTACCTCAAATTGCTTTGTAGTTTTTCAAAAGTCCTTCCCACCTTCAAGATGCATCATCAGAGGGGGGTTTATATAGTCTTCAAATCAGAAGGTGTTACTCTAGAGACTACTGCGGCAAAACTTGGATGGGAAACATGGCTGAATGATGGTATTTGGAGGAGGGGGAGACTTAAAGGTCCAATATCATGTGACACAAAATTTTCATCACTGTTTTTGAAATAAGCATTTGATATAATATGTAAACCATGTCAGTGTACCAAAGTTGCAAAACACCCCGTTTTCAATTAAAGGCAAATTTTGTAATGTCACAGAAATCAACATATTTGCATGCAGCTTAGAGCAGTTTAGCCCCACCCATTTACACTGAAGTTTTAAGGTGTTTCAGCTCTCGCTGCTATTTGAAGGAGGCACAGTACAGGACAGCCAGTTAGAACTGAGACCATTTACATATTGCTGTTGTCGGAACAAAACACTGTATCTCCAAAATGATAACTTTGCAGGAGAAGGAAAAAAACCTTCTTTATTTTTATTGTAGGTCAGTGGAACCAGACTTTTTTCCAAGTCATTTTGCATCATTTCTTTTGGTTCTTTCATCATGAAATTTAAACACAATGTAAAAGACAATGGGCATTTTCAAATTCTGTCAAAAACTGAAAAACAACAGAAATGGAGATACGAGGTTTTGTCTCGACAACAGCGATAAATCGGTCTTAAATGTACAGTAGCAAAATCAGCCTGTTGAATTTTAAGGGATAAAGAGAGGCTATACAGTGGTCATGTAAAAGCAAAGAATGACCAAAACCAAAAATAAATGTCTTAAGTGGACCTCAGGGGAAAAATAAAATACAAATAAATCCAAAACAGAGAGAGTGCAGTAAAATATGTTGACATGGATGATATAATATTTATTAATTTATTTATTTAGGAACAATTTGTGGTTTATTCCAATGTCATGAAAGCTGACTTCTCAATTTGCATAGATTTTTATGTTTTTTTGTTTTTGTTTTTGTTTTTGTTTTTTTTTTTGTTTTTTAAACCAAAGTGGTTGCACTGTGTACTTGTGAGGATCTCTTATCTAACGGTACATTTGCACGGGTACACAATGAAGCCAGTGTGCGCACATGGCATTTTGTGATTTACAGCAAAGCAGTCTGACTGTAGAGAGCCTGCAGAAGCCACGGTGCCCGGGAACCTGTCAGAATTATCAGCCTCCGTTTGAGCTAGAGAGGAAACAAACAGCTCTGGTGTGGTATTGATTCGGAGTGGACTTGCTGGGTTTGCTTATCCTGAGTGAAAGCTGCTGCATGTTAGTCTTGTTGGGGAGAAGGTTACCAAACACGAGCGCCTTTTTCGCCTTGATCTATGACCGAAGCCTGGGCTTTAAATATTACGAGAAAAATGTCAAACCTGGTCTGTAATCAGTGCCAAAAAGGGCTGTAGTTCTGCCAAGGCCATGTTGGCGTGCTGCTTTGTTAAGGTTTTGATTTCAGTTTCACTTTCATGTAAGCGTTTGCCAGGAATAAGGTGCAGAAGTGTGCGCGTAGACAGAACAACACCGGGCCACACCCAGTACCTGCCCGAACACACACTGATCAGTTGGGATATTATTATAGTGCACTACCTCAGGTGCACAGAGAGAGATGCAGATAGATAGATTCATTCTGTTTTCCATTGCCAAACTGCTTTCTTTCTCTAATTCCCTAATGAAAGAAGAGATGTGATCTGTGGGTGTATGTTGGTAGAAAATGCCCTCTCAGGCTGGATTTGGACCAGCTTGCTCCAAACTGTTTTAAGAGAAAGCACAGAACTAGCTTCAGATCAGTGCAAAAGGGCAAAAGCTTTCAAAAACATGAGAATGCAGTGAGCTGTTCTGGCTTCTGTTTCTGCAGATATGTCTGAATTCAGCCAAATTTAAAGCCTTGATATGTAGCATGGACTCACAGCACTAATACTTCATTATATCTTATGCTTATTTTGTTAAAGGGCCCATATCGTGGAATATGGATTTTTTTTTTAAATAATGTTGTAGCAAACACTGTTTCTAAACACATCGTTCACTGTTGAGTCCATATATGGATAGAAAAGCTGGAAAAACAGCCCATTTTGAATGAATTTACATATCCGTTTATTTAGCCTACAGCAGTTTGGCTCCGTTCATTTACTTCATGGAAAAAACACTGGATGTGCTTCCTTTAAATGTTGCCATTCAAACAGTGTACAGTATGAGTAACATCCCAGATAAGGTCTTATTTTGACTATGTAGTTTGCATGTCTTGGCCTCAAGACACTTAGCCTGGCTAGACATTCCACTGTTGCGCATGTGCCGCTGTTTGGTTTTTAAATAAAACACAAACTAAAAGAGACACAGTTGACCAGTTGTCAAGCTGTGTTCAATCAACTGCAGAACCTATTTTCTTTACTCTGTCTTAAAAATGTGGCGATCAAGTCAATTATTATTGTGTGTGTGTGTGTGTGTGTGTGTGTGTATGTGTGTGTGTGTGTGTGTGTGTGTGTGTGTGTGTGGGGCTGGGCAATAAGGCGAAAAGCAGTCAGTATATTGCTATATTTCATATATGTGCAGTTTCTGTGACCACATTGAAAATCTGGGATTTCTTTCATTTATACCTGGAAATAAACAAGTTTTAGAATTTGAAAAAATTAAAACAAAGTTGTGACAAGTAAAATGAAGAAATATTCAAGATTCTCAATTATTTTTAGGCCACTGTTCAAATTTAAACAAATTTGTGATGCTGACCATGTTAAGACCTTTTTTATTTTTAAAATGATTTTGAGTCTGATCTCTTTCATTGAAGAACGTGTTCAGACGGCTCTCACGTGGATTTGATCTACTTATCAGAGGTTTTTGCACAAATTTGTGGAGGCCTTACCAGCTTGAATGCACACTTGTACTAGATACCAAGACCAAATACTAAGATTAAGATTCTGCTTTTAACAAGGGATGCACTGATATCATTTTTTTTTTCTCTTCCGATATCGATACCTGATTCTTAATTATCGGCCGATACCGAGTACCGATACCGATGCTAACTTTATGTAAACTACCTAGCTTGTAAGTCCTGATATTCCACTTTTTACGTATTTTATTTTGTGTTCTGAGTCACAAATAAAACATATCAAGCTTGAATTAATGACATTTACTTGTTGGATTTATAGTGTAGGTCTGCAGCAGCCTCTCTGGCTCAGCAAAAAAGGACTGTAATATTACAGTCATTCATGCTGTCATTAGCAGAGGTTGAGCTGCGGATTTCTCGGCTTTGTAGAGGCAAAAAGCTGTGAGACCCCACTGTTGCTTGATGCAGCTGATTGGGCTAGCGGACACAGGCCTCGCTAGCAGGCTGATATGCTAAAGGATAAACCAAAGCTGAAGGCTTTCATTGCCTCAGAAGACTGGCAGTTCCTTACATGTCTCCCCAACGTTCGCTCCCTCAGTAACAACCTGGACCAACATGAACTCAGACTGTAACTGACTATGCAGCAGGAGATGGGAGATTCCTGAAAGAAGCCTGACTCAGCCACACATATTAAGGGGCTCCCGTTAGTGTGTTTTACAGTCTGTATGTTCTGGCAAGTGAAGTTCCTGCTAACATGTCAACACCTTCTGCAGCAACAGTTCACAAACAACAGCCAAAGTGCAACGTATCACTAAAAAAATTTTGGAATTAATTGTTTCGAGTGACTGACTGTTCTCTGTGGTGGAAGACATTGGATTTTGAGACGTATACCGTAGCCTAGATGCAGGAATTATTTTAGTAGGGTTGTTTTATGTAAAGTGTTTTTATTTATGGTCAGCTTTTTCCATTGTTTAGCCCAGTGTGTCCTGAATTTCTGTTTCAGTTTCTGCCAAGAATGAAGCTTTCAGATGCCCTCAACTGTGAGCATAAGATGTGCCTTCAGACTGAGATGTTACCCAGTTTTGTATCTCTAAGAAAATAATCTTGAGTACGTTAAATATGCAGTACATCTCTGAGCCCCAGTGTGTGTGTGTTGTGTATGTAATGTATAGTGTATGTAAATACACACACACACACTAACATGAGCTGTAAATCAGAGCCAGATAAAGACAGACCTGCACGACTCACTTCTGTACAGTCATCAGTGGAACGTGACTGAAGGCTGTGCCGCGTGGTGAGGAGCGCTGAGACTGGAGACTTACACACACACACACACACACACACACACACACACACACACACACACACACACACACAGGCTCGCTCTTAAAGCAGCGTGTGTGTCGTCTCTCCCTGCGCACCTCGGTTCTAAAGACTGCTCTGCCTAGATCATTTATCACTGACAATGAAGAGGATGGTGAAATTATCATCTCTCCCTCTCTCTCTCCCTCTCCCTCTCCCTCTTGCCCTCACTCTCTCCTTCTCTCACATGCGTGCTCACCCCCTCTCCTGCTCTACCTTCTACCTCTTGCTCTACTGCTCTCTCTCCTTCTTGTTCTATCTCTTCTTTCTTGTCCTCTCTTTCTCTCCCTCTCTCATGCGTGTGCTCAGCCCCTCTCTTGTTCCTACTTGCTCGCTCTTTCTGTTTCTGTCTCATTTTATTCCTCCCTTTCTCGTGCTTTTACTTGCACACTTTCTCCTTCACTGTCTCTCTTTTTCCTTCTCTCACTTCTTTTTTCCTCATTCCTCTTTTTTCGTCCTTCTCCCTCCCTCCGTGTCTTTCACCTCTCTCTTCCTCTCTTTTCTGCCTGTCAGTTTTTTCCTTCCTGCTTTTTTCTTCCATTTACCTCGTTTCACCCCTTTCTGTCTCTCTCTTGCTTCCCTCTCTCTCTTCTCCCTCCCTCTCCTCCCGTTCGCTCTGTTCCCTCTCCCCTTCTCTCGTTCTCTTTTCTGTCACTTTCTCCTTCCCTGTGTCTCCCTTTGTCTTTCGCTTTCTCTCACCTTTTTTTCTTATTCCTCTGTCTTCATACTCACTCCTTATGCACTACACTACTCTCTCTCTCTCTCTCTCTCCCTCTCTCTCTTCTCTTTCTCTCTTTCTCCCCACACTGAGTAAGAAGGCTTTTGATTGGCTCTGCTTTTTCTGTCGTATCAGCCTTTTTGCATGTCTTGCCTGCTCCAGTTTTCTAAGTTTTCTCCTCTTTGCTGTTCAGTCTGATGTCCAGGGAATCACTAAATTGCACAAAAGATCCCCAGTTTTATTTTTTATTATTAGCAGCCATCTGGACCTTCTCAGCATGACGGCGTGCCTTGAAGGAGAGATGTCTTGCTCGAGTGATGTTCACCCTTTGTGTTTCTAATGGTATAATTAGTGTAAAGTTGCCCAAGTGCCCTTGATGGCTGAGAAAACTTGATGTCATGACGTTTTCCAAGTTCATTACAATATTTGAATTAAAATATTTACGTTTGCATTAATAAAGTAAATGAAGTCTGTAGAGATTTTCCAATACCAGAATTTTGGTAATGTCAGTGTCTGTGAAATTACACAATTCTCAATACCTGATTGGATACCCAGCCAAAACTGAAATTCCAGTGAGCAGACATTCACTGAAACCTGTGAACATTGACAATGAAAACAAATAGCATGCTGGTTTGTGGCCTTCAGGTACAAAAATAAAGCAGGCTTTATTATGCACATTATTATTGTTGACATCATTCAGGTAAATAATATTGTATCAGTAATATAGTGTAAAAATACTGCTTGGTGAGCAGTAGCATTAAAAATACTGTAAATGTACCTAAAAGGCTGTACATTAGAGTGAGGCATAACTTGAATCAGTATAGAAATCTATAACTAAGCCATATCAAACCTTGTGTGCCAATACTTTAATAGTAATAATAATAATTTTCAATTCAGACGTTCTCGAGGTGAAAACACCTTTATAACGCTAGCCCCTAGTTCACCATCAGACTGACTGGAGGGTCACCTGCTTTGAGCTCCTTCACATTAGGATGCTGTTATTTGAGGAGCATGGCTAAATTTGACGAGTTATCTTTAGTTTGATATGATTGATAATATTCTTTGCAGTCGTTTTGTTTATTTATTTTTTTTTTATGCATGGATTGTATTAGCAGTCCATCAAGAATGTGGGACGAACTTTGACCTTGTACTGCCAATACCGTAAAAAACTAGCTCTGTTAAGTTGTTTTTCTGTTTTGACTTTGACTTAGCCCTGAAGTAGAGGTTCTTGAGACCTCTTTAGAACCCAGGCTTCTTAAGTACTACGGCATCATATTGCTTCTGTTGGGACAAAACCTTGTATCTCCATTTTTGAGGTTTTTTGTTTGTTTCAAACAAAAAGAACAGTACAGTACTATTTTCCAGAACAGTATTATTTAAAAAATTTGGACAATCCTAAAAAAGTACAGTTAGCCTGTGTTGTATGTTTGTTTGTGTACTGAGCTAGAATGAAAAACTAGTGCTGTAAGAGAGCATGCAGGTTTCCACAGATTCTGAAAATGTCTTAATTTTTGATGATTTGAGGTATTAAAGACTAGTATGTGCATTCAGAAGTCATTGTATATGTTAGACTAATTTAGAATAACTTACTAATACATCCAGTCGACTGTTGACCTGTCAAAAACTGACCACTGATGAAGGGCGAGAGGACGGCAGAGCTGATAACAAAGTCAAACACACTGAAAAGACTATGTAAGGAGAAGAGAGAGCAGTTACCGGAGCTACATAGGGAAATTAAGAAGAGACTGGTGACTTCGACACATACATGTGTCATACCTCTCAAAGCGTTATATCCATGTTTGAGTAAGACAGACATTCATACATGCCATGTTTTAGTTTCTTTGCATTATTATACTGTGACAATGGTTTAGTTTTTCCTTTGCTGAGATATTAAAATGCGCTGAATTTGGTTTTAAAAATTGCACAGCAAGCCTGACGTGGTATTAGCTGGAACAAGGGCTGGGCGATAAAACGATAACGATAATTATCGCGATATAACTGTTCCTCGATAGAGCCATACGACATGTTCGATAAATGTTTGATATAATACACCATTCTCACGCTTCCACATTCTAGCGAAAGCCTTGGTGGCGTTTTCTACTGCAAGGACAGCGACACTACTCTGCTGTCGCCAGGAGAGGGCGCACTTCTGAGTTTTTCTACATGATTAGAGAGGGAGGGGGCCACGAGTAAGATGAGTCTGAACGGCTGAAACGTTATACAGTGAGTTATACATATGAGTTATACAGTGGAGTGACCGGCGATCTGTTCTCCTGTGACGAGGTCAGTGGTGTAACTATACTGTCCTACAGTGAACTCACCTCTTTCCGTGCCTCCTAACCAGCTTTAGCAGCGTTAAATCACAATCACAATCACAATCCTCACAACTAAAGCGCTGTTACAGCGCTCGGACAGTCACATTTAAGTATGAATGCATTCCCGAGCAACGAAAGTGAAAGAAAGAAGTGGGTTCATGTAAATTACAGCCCTGATTTAAACGAAAGTAAACTGAGGAAGCTGTGAGGCACTGGAGAGCGGGAGAGCGCTAGCTTTCCAGGCTAGCTGTTTTTAGCACCTGGCTAACTTTAAGCAGCGCACTGTCACTCGCACAGCACGGCAAATTGATGACACTGTAGATCAAACACGACACAAAAGCACCACTTTCAGTTTAAACATGCCTAAAAGGAGGACTCTGTTTGTCTGGTGTTGATATTTTGCGGTTCACCCGTTAAACTACTACGATAGTGTAGAGAAATCCAGTCGTCGCTTCTGGTGTCTGAATACTGTGATGTCTTTTGTAACAGGGTAGCCAAGCGCTTGTCACCGGCTAAAAATAATCTGTTTTCTTTCTTAAATTATGACTATTACAAAATAGTCATGCTTTTCCAGCTGGTAAAAACAGCTCACCAGACACTCTCTCCCACTCTCCCATGACAGATTTGTGAAGTGTTCCACTGTTTGACTGTTTGTCTCGTTCCAACCATAACAAACAAAACAGCAATTAACCACCCAGGAGCAAAAATCAGCCTTCAAACTTGAAAGAAATAATGATTTGACATTTATCGCGGTATGTATCGACGTCGAACAATATGAATTTTGTTTATCGTGATAACATTTTTGGCCATATCGCCCAGCTCTAACTGGAACAATGAGGTCAGATGTGTTGGAACTGACAATGGGAAAGGAAAAGTTAGTCCTTACTATTAGCTGAAGGTTAGAGTATAATTGCGTTGCACAATAACACTTTGGTCCTACAAACAGTGAACAGCTTGTTTTGATTGAATTATTCTCTTATTCTTGTCTTTCTACCCAACAGGTTTGTTCCTAATTTATGAAACAGAATGTTGTTAATCCTCTTTTATCTTATAACCCCACTAAAGCTAAAAACCAGTGCTGTTATGTTCCATCAGTACTGATACACACATATAAACTATACATCAGCCGTTACTGTGCTGAATGATACATCGAGTTCACACATTCCACAAGCCAAACCCCAGTGTTACTCATACTCCTACCCAACACAGGATGTCAGTAGTAGCCAGAGTAGTAGTATGACGAATGGTTTTGCCTAGAGGAGCTCAATTAATTTTCCCTAAATTAGTCATCTGCAGGGGCAGTCCCCTGTGGTGCAACTTCACGTTTAAAGGACCTTGCTCATGATGGCTGTAGCTGGATGTTATTACATGGAACTGAACCCATGACCTTTTTGCTTCATGCTCAATGGCCAAATTCTTTGACCTCTGGGTTTACACCACCCGTTCTAGTGCTCATTAAGGCATGATGGAGTTGGTAAACCGCTTGATTTACAGTAAGTGGCCCTTCAGAACATCTGAAGCGTGTTAAGTGTAATGGAGGACTTGAATCATCCACCATCCAAGAGCAGCTTTCAAATGGAGCTCACTGCTGTGACCACTCCACTGAAAGCTGTACTCGCGGCAGGAAATTGAAAAGAGTGGTCGGACTGAAGCGGTTACATCACACTAATATTAACCTTCTCAGGTCCCCCATGTCGTATATGCCTTGAAACGCCTCTGCATACATTTTGTTTCATTATTTCTTACTCACAGCTCATTGAAGCAGAGGAGACGTTCTGTTGGAAGGATTCCGTTTGGGCTGCTCTATAGACAAAATACTTCTATTGTGATTGAATTACTGTTGTGATACATTGGAATTCTTTGGTGGATCAACAAAAAAGTGGAGCCTGTATTATTTTGATTAAAACTTTTGTTGGATTGCATTGACACCTTGATTCAGGAAAACACCCAAAGAAACGCTTCTCTGTTGGTCCGAATCGGTCAGAATGCTTGCGTTGAATATAAGGCTCATTTTCATAATGTTGTCTTCTACAGCACCAGTATTGCAAAGACCAACATCGCGATAATGATTAACAAGCTGTATTTTGTGCAGTAGGTCTGCAGGTTATTGACATAAAATGCAGTGTTCAATAAAGCTGATGATATGAAGTGACATTATTAGGATAGTGTGCCTTTGACCAAATAGTGCCCGCAAGAACAGACTTTTTTCCGTAACTTTTTTTTCGCAGACTGTTTTTTTTGTAACCTGTAAGTCTGTTAGAAAGAAGAAATATATGTATATTTTGTTTTTTAAAAATCTCCTTGTGCTTGTCCTTGATGCTGGTTTGTTGTGACAGCATTAGCCAATACTGCAAATTTTGCAGACAACTCTGAGAGTAAGAATAGTATCACATTCAAAGTGTTTTTAGGCTTGTTGTTCAGGACAGAGTAGTTTTTGGTAGGTCTGTAATCGGTTATTTAGCTGAATGGTAAAGGTCACTCACTTTCCAAGCATGAGGATAGAGGTCTGCGCAGGATTGTTTTTTCAGTCCCACCCGCTCCCGCAGGATTGTATCCCGCTTCTGCAGAAAATCGGAATAATTTGGTCCGCTCCCGCCCGTGCAGTTCCATCAAGGTGAATTGACATCCATTATTTGACATAGTCTATTCACAAATTAACCAGAGAGCGGTTATTTTTGGTACTTTTGCTGGGCCCGCGGCCATCGGAATGAAAGCTCTGCTGTCTCACATGATCACTTGCTTCGCTTCACTTTAGAATTACTTAATTTATTTTGTTTTACTGTTATCACTTTATATTGTTTATATGTATGATTTAGTGATCGTTCTACTTCATTTAGGCTATTCTTAATCTGCGGGATTTTCTACACACATGCTTTGTCCTGCTCCCGTCTGCAGTGGGCTGCTTATCCACCTCCTCCCACGCGCAAAACACTGAAAATTAGTCCCGCGCCACAAGATTTTGTGGTGGGTGCTGCGAGTCCAGCAGGAGTGCAGACCTCTACAGGAGGGCACAGGTTAAGCCCAGCGCAGGGCAGCACTTTTTTGGCCTCTGACGCTGCATTGTTGCCCGTCTAATTTTGTGACTCTGGTGGTCTGCGCAAGGTAATTTGATCCGTTCTGTCACATTTATCGTTCAGGCTTGTTAGGTAGCCATGCCTTGTGTTTGCAAGTAGAAGTGATATTTTATTATAATTTGGATTTGATGGAAAGTTACTGTGTATAGAGTCTTGTTTTGCAGAACATAAAATCATCCTTTATATTTTTGCTGTTGTTTTAGTCAGAGATGCACCCATCATGAATTTTTGGTTTCTTTTCAGCCAAATCTAACATGTTTTTTTTAATTAGGTTTATTTTGTTATTAATTTGTATTTCTTTTTTCCAAACAAAGCTTAAAGCTTATTTTTTAACAAAATATGGGTTCTAAATGATCACATTGAAACACACTAGCACATTTCCAGTAGCCAAAAACACAAAAATAATAAATCACATTATTTTCTCTTTAGTGGGACAAACTGGCATTTCACATTCTTAAATGAAAAATCAGTTGTCTGTCTAAGTAATATGAATTAAAAAGGCTATTTTTCTCAATGACCCATGCATAATCATGCAACGACATTTTGGTACAGGTGTAGCAATTCAGATACAGTGTGTGTGCGCTTACCTGATTCATGTTACTTATCATGAACGACACTGATCTGCCAAAACTAAAATGATAAACTGGACAATTGCTTGTTTGCAGCAAGAATCTGTTGGTTCTGCTCTTGGCCGACATCTCTAGTTTTTGTCGTTATTTGACGCTGAAACAAAGGAAAAGGTTGGAAGTGCAGACTAGGCTCTGTTAATACAGAACATAAATTAAATGTAAATGTTATTAAATACATAATGTATAAATAACTATGCCGTTTAAATGGAATATACAGCAGTTACATCTCTAAGGGTTATTTAATTAGATTTTCTTTTGTGCTAACAGTCGAGGCTCTATTGAAGGAGACGTTACACAAGCGACAGGTCTGTCACAGCTGAAAATATCTGGCGATACTGATGTTGTTTATCTTCTACCTTCTGACAGCCAGCACTGGCAAATTAGGTGTGCTTAACATCCTGATTTCCAGGGAAGCACCTGATTAGCTGGAGAGCAGGTCTGGGTGAAGGAGCTATAAGAGCACTTTTCGAGTGGCTCTGATTTTTTTGGAGTGTCCTCTCGGCTGTGCGGAGGCGCTGCGGTCCTTGGCCCTGGCCTCAGCTGCGGCGCTGCGCCGCTCTCTCAATTAGTCAGACTAATTAACTCCCCGACTCTCCTGGTATAGGATCATCAGTGCCTTACCACTCTGTGCTCCATGTTTTTCCCTGCTAGAAAGATAAGGTCATTGCCAGTGCTCAGTTTTTGAGGAATCCTATTAAACTACTTTATTATTTAGTGCTGATTTACAAATTAAAATGCATGCACATATACAGGATAAGGGCTACAAACGTATTGATGCATATTGTATTAGTGATGCACCTTGCATGTTCTAAAAATGAATTAATAATGTGACATGGTTAAAGCTTGACCTCTGTTGTTTGCAAATGTTTAATCTTTTTAAGCTTTTTTCAAAATTGGAGCAGAATGCATACAACCTTTTCCTAAAGCCCATGGGTCAAACACAAGCCCCGTGGGCCAAGTGAGGCCTGTGGCATAATCCTTTTTGGCCCACGAAATTATTTTAATTTTCTATTATTAGTAGCCTGTTTCACCCTGAGATGCACTACAGTTCCCAGCATGCACTGCAACATGATGTGCGTTCCGACACCCTTCCCCAACAATAGTCTACGGGTCAGCGCTTACACAGAAAGAAAAGATGCGTGGTGTGTCATTCAAGCAAACAGACAGTTTTAAAAAAAACTACCTAAAACAATCTGTTTTTATTTAGAATTGTTTTTGAGTACATTTTCAGTGTCTCGGTCATGGCAACATGTATATTAAAATTGAAATACAAACACAGCTGGCCTATGGATTTGCTGAGATTTTTTAATATGGCCCTTTTAGTGGTTGAGTTTGACACCCCTGTCCTAAAGTTTGCGTCACAGTATGATACCCAGCAGTCTCAGATTTTGAAGACTGTAGTAGGGGATGTTCACAGACACTGCTGCTACTTGGATTTGTGCTTGTTTTTGTTAAACAGACTGCAGATGTTAATATTATGTGTATCAGTCAATTACCAGTCTAGATTTTTGGAAAGATCATGTTTATTGGCCGTCTGATGCCACGAAGACAAACTGCTATTTTGCCGTGTTCATTGGTACTGAAGTAATTTGTTTGGTACAGATAAGTGTAACGTTTTTCTGTAATTATGAAACCAAGTAGGTGTAGTGCCAATTTGTGTATTTTATAAGTGTATGTGTATCAGTAGGCATTAATAGATAGTCATGCAAAATAATTTTTTTTTAAATGAAAAAAGGTTAACACATCCTCTACAGAGAACACACTTCTGCACAATTTAATGCTCAATTACTGTTTATTTTTTAATTTAATATATAAGGGAAAAAACAAAATATAAAGTGTGGCCTATGCAAACATTATTGGACATTTTATGTTTTCTTGTTTTCCAATAAGCTAAACTCAGAACTGGGAATGTTAAAACTTTTGCATACTACTGTATGTACTTATAATAAACATTGGATGTTGCCGTTGGCCCACAGTTGCCATTTGGTGTGTCCCTAGTCAGAGGCAAAGGCCAATACTGCAACAACGTGTTGTACAGCCTTTATGTGTGTATACTAGAAAAAAAGAGGCTTGATATGAATCCTTTGGATTGATATTATTATCATTGTTGTCATTATTTTAGTACATTTCCTAATAAACAGCTCCTATATAATAGAATCCTGCCCTCATAACCCTATATTTCTGAAGACCTGTATGTTTCCGATGGTAGTTCTACCGTGTGTAGTGTGTCACAGTTCAGCTGATTTGAATATTTTCCTGTTTAAAAGATCTTGCTTTCATTTTTTTAGCTGTATCTACCTTTATGACTTTGTTAGAATGCAATTGTTTGCATTTCAGTGAGCAAATCACTCAGGCTCGGTATTATTATCATATTAGTTAAGCGTGAGGAACGTGAGGAAAGGTCCATAGATCTAGCCAGTTAGTTCTAATGTAACACACGCAGTGAACAGTTGCCTTTTTATCTGCAGGTATTTTTTTCTTACTTTTATCTATTTTTGGCACAGTTATTTGTGTATTTTTTGGCAGATAGTGATTTTCTAACAGTGCACGAACTTTGCAGTTACAGATACGGAATAAGGACAAATAAAAAATGCTACTGTGTATCTGCAGAGACGGGCTTGTTTATAGACCTTTGGGCTTACAGATGTTTCGCAATCTTACAACTGCCATTCAGTCTTTGAGTATCTCTCTCCCTTTCACTCTCTCACCCTCTCTTCCCCCCGGCAACCTTTGGAATGGCTGGCTCTGTAGCTTGTCTTTCTCTGCCGCTCGCGCGTTTCCTCTGCTCTATAAAAACAGCTTGAGATCAGCCTCACTGAAGTGGCCGATCACTTTCACTGAAACATCCTTGAAAAGGCCTGAATGGCCCTCACCTGAGCTGAGCTGCTGAAGAGCAGCACAGCCCTCAGTGTAGCGAGGGGGAGTCTCCTGTGTGCAACAAGGGCCTTTTGCTGCTGGTTGAGAAATTGCACCTTTTATACCACTGTTAAAAGCGTGTACGTTGGTAATGTTGAAGCATGTGTTGAACTCAGTCGGAGGCCTTTTGTTGATCAGAGTAGTAGCTTGGACTGAAGTTCCCAGGCCTTCACTGCAAATCTGAGAAGTACTAGTGATGGACATATTTATGGGCATTTTGAATATACTGATAATCAAACTGTGCAAAAGTTCCAAGATATTTAGAATTTAACTAAAAACAACATATTCTTGTTACATTTCACTGTATGTTTGTGTTTATTCTAAGGTTATATAGTGTTTTATGCTGGAAAAAACACACTATAAATAGATAAATGGTTCTCAACTATTTTCTGGAGAATACAGTACTGGATTTGTTTGCTAAACATCTGTAGTTTGGAATAAAAAAACTTAATTATTTTTGAATACGGTTCATCTATTTTGAATTAAGGTCATAAAATATATATATAGAACTATTTAACGTGTTTGGTTCTAAGATGATACTTAAAGACTTGAAAAGCGTCATCCTATCGATTCATCTAATCCAGAATAGTCCCTCAAACATAGATGTCCAGTGGACATTTGTCCTTTCATCAGAAACTGACCACTGATGAAAGACTAGAGGACTAACACCTTAAAAACATCATGCAGTAGCAAAGCATATAGCCACATTTGTCTGTGTGAATGAAATAAACTTAGTTCCAGGAGTTTCTCAAAATTACTGCATAATTCAGTGGTTGAAATGTAAACAAAGGCATTCAGAGTGATTTAATGTGAAATGGTTCTCTGTACAGAAACTTATGGACATTTTTTTTTATACAGGTGGTAATAGGAACCGAGGTTGCAGTGTCTGTTATTTTTACTATCCAAAATGTGTCCTTTGAGTTTTAATATTTAATGTTGATGTTGATTATGTGTAATGTTAATGTTTTGGCCTTCATATTTGCAGCCCTTTCATGTAGTAACTTTCTGTGAGGGAGCTTTTAGGGGTAAACCCTTCAGATGGTTCCTATCACCACCACTGTGAACAATTCTGAATCAGGAAGCATCTCCATACGGAACATTTCATATCAGACCTCTCTGGGCTCAGTTTCTCTAAAGCATCTTAGTGTTAAGACAAACCTTAGCTGTTAGAGTGAGCATCACAGTAAACACTACCATACAAGAATCATCCTTGTGCTAAGGGTGCTTTTAGGGAACTCAGCCCTGAATGATTTTTTTTACATCTGAATGACTACATTATTGAGGAAAAATAGGAAACAGAGGTGGAAATCCCCTTTAATATGGTGTAAATATTATTATTTTTCATTTGTTGAGATTTTTGAAAAGGTATTAAAAAGCATGATGTTTGTTTCTAAAAATTGAGCCGTAACATTTTTGTAAAGTGGAGAAGCTGCTAATATTACGTTTCACGTTAAATGTAAAGTGTAAGCTATATTGGCGGTATAGGTGGCCACGTGCTAAATCACCTAAAACAAAAATAAATCACTAAATCAATAGAACAGGTATAGATCACCTCTTTTGGTGGCTGCATACAGTAAACAAATGGTAAATCCTTCACATTTTGTTTTTACTCATGACAATCTAAAGTATTCTCCTTCCGGGATATTTGAATATTTATACGGATTAAACTGATGCATGTAGACTCAGTTTGTGTCATTGTTCCTAAAAGCTTCATGATCAGCTGTGTTTTATATACTGATAGGTTTGGCAGAGACAGTCAGGAGGATCAGAATAGCTCTGTGTGTAAGAATTTTGTACAAGCCTGAGTGCACAGTTACAAGACCAACAAGCTTGAACTTTGACCTGCTAACTTTCTGTGTCTGTGTTTGTCTGTCTATGTTTTTTTTCCTGCAGATATGCCCATTTTTGGCCAGTGTCCTGCACAGGACGACTTTTACCTGGTCATGTGCAGCCACTGCAGTCAGGTAGTCAAACCCCAGGCCTTCCAAGCACACTATGGTAAGATTTATTGTTTTTTTTTCTCTCTCACACTCTCTCTCTCTCTCTCTCTCTCTCTATGCCTTTCTCTCCAGCGAGATGTTGTAGCAAAATCTTATCTCCCTGAAGGGAATTAAGACAGAAATCCCTCCTACTCCCACCCCTGCTCAGTCTCTATTTGAGCACACAGAGAGAGAGAGAGCACTGTCCTTTGATTTCCGCCGCCAGCCACTTTGTGTTTACAATCCTCCGGTTAATATTTGATGTGCTCCTTGTCTGCTTTGCCGTCCTCTCACCGCTTTATCTAAATCCGGCACTTTTTAAAGTGGAAAACTGCCTGCAAGACTGTGAAGAATCTTCAAGGATGAAAAGCCAAAAATATATAAATAAATAAGAAAAAGAAAGAAGTGCTCACGCGAGTTTACTCCAGGAATACTTGACCTGCATGCTCGATGAAAATTGCTGATTATGGATCAGAGAATGAAGAGGTTTCTTACGTAGAGTGGCGTCGCTGCCCTCCGTCAAACTCATGAGCAGTTAAAATGGCTGCATATTTGATGCTAGATTTGTCCAGCTGCTCTAGGCTGTGTCTAAGGGTGTGTTCCCGCTTACCCTGATTGGTACAGACCTATCAAAATTTTTCTTTACTTCGATTCATTTTTGACAAGTATGAACACTCCAGCCTCTGCAAACAACTGATCTGGATATTTTTACAGTGGTACACACCAAACAAGAAGCTTTAATTCAAGAAGCACATCAACACTGTTTTGCATTTACATTTAACTCTTTGCAGATGCTCAAATTGCTCTCAAATAGCTGCTGCTGCTAATTGCAAATGAGCAATAGTGAAAGCATTTGATTTTGGCACATGGACCCCAGAATTTATTTTTAGTAGGTTGAGTCAGGTGATCTGTTTGGTTCAATTCAAACTGATGCATGTTTAAACTCACCAGACATAAAGAGTGGAGATCAAGTAAAGTTCATTACTCTGAATATTTAAGAATCTCTTTTCATGTAACACAGTGAGTAAGATTATGAGAGAGAGATAAGTTTGAACTGTGATGGGTTAGTGAAGGTTAAAATCAAATTTATGGCACTAATGGAGGCAAACAAAATAACAGAGTGCTTCTGTTCCCACCCAACGTCTAGCCAGTCAGTGAACACCCATGTCTATAATTTGGTGCACTTTATCCATCTCAATGTTAAATCAACTGAACCAATTAAAAAAAGATACAGTCTCATAAAAATAAATAAATAAATAAAACTGCAGACTTTTAGCAAACAACCTGGTAGTGAAAGTGTCCTAAGAGTAAAGGGTAATATGGCAAAAATATAACCTCACAGTTCTTTCACATTTAAGACACAAATAAAATAAGAATAAAAGGCCTGGATACCATGAGTAAAGTGCACAAAATAAAATGGCCATTATCTGTTAAATATATCAATAAATATATCACAAAAACTGGAAAGTGATACCATATGGTACTGCAAAATCATAGATACTGTAGATGATATGTCGCCCAGCACTATGCTAAATGTTTGGCATTGGAATTTCATTTTATGACGTGGAAATGTTTAAAAAAATGTGTGAGCCTTCTAATGTCCTTGGAAAACTGTGTCATGGCTAGGCCTGTCACAACCAAAAAGTTTCAGCTGACATTTAATTACTATATAATAATATATAAATATAATGTAAATATAATACATAAATAATTGTATTTAATAATTTAGTAGTTCTTTTTTGTTTGTGTGCAGCAGTAATACAATAAAAGCCTAAAACTTGTAGCTTCCTTGTTGTGAATACTTAGCAGCTCCAAACTGTTTGAGTCTAAACAAACATTACTCGCCACCATAATAGATAAATAAACATAACTTACATAAACATAACTAAAGCTGTTGACAAACATCAAATAGACAAACAGACTCCTCTAAAAGTGTTAACAAACATTAAATAAACAAAACATTCTCACTGCTGCCCTGAAAGTGTTTATTAATAAACACTAAATAAACAACCGTTACACTTCGCTGCCCTCAAAGTGTTAACAAATATCAAATCAACAAATATTGTTCACTGCTGCCATCGTTATTTGTGTGTATTGGCTTTAACTGAGAAACAGTCACAATTCACACTGTTTTTGAGACATGAATAGATTATGAAAGCTTACAATTATTGTGATCAGGCAACTGTGTAATAATTGTGAAAGACCTTGTCGCTGCTTTACTAAGAATCTACAGCAGCTAGTTTCTAGTAATCTGATTGTGCTGTTCAATTTGGTGAGTTACTGACATCAAAATCAAATCATTCTCAAAGAGCTGCTGCTATTAATGGCAAATGAGCAATAGTGAAGCATTTGATTTGCATGTAGACCACAGAACTTATTTTTGGTGGATTGGGCCAGGCAATCTGTTTCAGTCTGATTCAGTTCAAACTGTTGCATGGTATGCACTTACCGGACAATGAGGGTAGAGATCACGTAAAGTATTAATATCCCCAATTTACGTTGATCGGGGATATTTATACCAATTATGGTCATTTTTATTGTTGACACGTTGTTTAATTTAATAAAACCACTCATATGATACCATTGATTTGTACCATAAAATAAGAAAGTACAAAATCATGACTGGCAAAAGGAGAGGAACTGAAGAAAGCTTGATAGCCTATTAAGCAAATAATGGTCAACAAGTTGATCATTTATAGAATTGATTATTAGTTGCAACTACTTTAGAGCAGGATAATTCCAGCACTACATAGTTTTTTGTTTCCCCCTTTGTTTATTTAATGGCCTCTCTGTGACAGCAGCTGCCAGCTTCTGGGCTGCAATCTGTCTTACTCCACCAGAATCGCCCACAAGGGGGAGACACAATGTCATTTAGGTCGCATGGCGGCACCCTTTTGTTGCTTTTTTTGTCAAGGTTGATAAAGTAAATAACACAATGAATAACTCTCAACAAGACCGCTGCATCATTTGGAGCACGAACGTCTTATTGGTACACAAGTGGTGACTTCTCCAGCGCCAGTTTTTCTGCCTGATTGTTTTGCTATGCGTCAAAAGCTAAACATGTTTTGTGCTTGGTTCTTAATTTAATGATTAAAACAATGTTACCAAGTCTGTAACCTCTCTTGCCAAGCTGCAAAGCTGATTATTTGTGTAAACTTCAGATGAGATGATGCTGCTGTGGTCCAAAAAAAAAAGAAAGCAGAAAAACGAACCTAAAACTCAAATAGGTTGGACCTTGAGCCTAAATATGACCCGAGGCTCCTTTTCTGGATCTTGGGTCTACGTTCCAACTTTCCAACATTCCAACATTCCATCATTCAGCATTGTAAAATTGCATAATTCTATTGTCTGCTGTTCTATAATTCTGTATTCAGTTCTAGCACTAAATAGTGCAGACCTTTTTCTACTTTTTCTGAGCTCACTGCAACCCACTCCCCCCCTCTTGTTGGGTGTTTCTTGCAAACACGTGCCCTCGTTTATTTCACACATTGAAAGATTAATGACCTGATTAACTGCACAGTTCAGGAAATGCGAGCGGTCGAGTGCAGGATTTCAAGTGTGTGCCAGGTACAAGTCTACTATGTAAAGTGCTGATCTAGGATCAGTATGCAACCCAAAGAGGGAGTCACAAAAATTTCTTCGTGTGATTGTGTCTGTTTTAAACCTTCATAATGCCAGTTTTAAAGAGGGATCACAGTATAAATCCTGATGTAAAGTTTGTCATTTTGATAACAGTGTATGATGACAGTAAAAGTAAATAGCCTATTTCTGTAGTCTACGTACATATGCCAGGACAATGCCTGTGTACATAGTTAGCATCTGAACAGTAAACAGTATTAGTGCTGGTTATTGATTGGTGTTAAAACAAAATACAGTTCTGTAAAGAGTTTCTAAATAAAGTCCATCAATGTAATACTTGTAGTAAAATGATTTCTTTGTGTACTAGTGCCTTTTAAACGTTGTCACTAGACTTTAACCGAAGTGTGATAATATCGAAAACATCCTGTTCTTGGTCACTGATATCAGTAGATAATTGTCATGTAGTCTCATCTTAATTTTTGTATCTGAAATTGTCTTAGCTCAAGCATGATTAACACTTATGTAAGCAATTGATATTTGATCCTTTTTTTCCAAATCACCTAAAGATAGCTGATGTTTGGCAGTTACCGAGTGCTGGTTGTTAAGCTCAAGAGCGGAAAGTTGCAAACGGAGCTTTGGCTCAATTCAATAAGTTTAGATACACAATCACAATGTTTAATGTTCAGGTGACAGCATATGTAGTTTGGATTCAAAGCTTTATTTGAAGACTTCTGAGCGCACAGCACAGAGTGATTGTTTCAGTTTTTAGTTCTTACACACGTGAAGCCCAGCACTAGCTGCTCACTGCTGTATTTTCTTTGTTTCTGTTTATGCTTGGTGTTTTAGTTTTCTCAGTCTGATATACAGTGACCGCTTCACTTATAGATGGTGCAGCCTCAGAATTTCTCCTTTTGAAAGACCCTGATTTGAACCATTTATCTATGATGACTGAATTCTGTACGATTGTAAAGAAGACATTTTACATTAGCTTGGACTTTGAACTAGCCAGCGTTTTCCCAGAACAATCAATGAGCTTGACCTGCTCCTGATGTTGTTTTATTTTTATTCTTTTCTTTTTCAACTAATTATTACAGCAATATTTATCACATTTAAAATTGCGTTTGGTTACATGTCTATATATTAAAAAAATAAACCTAATGGCCAACACCACAGTGGGGGGCTTTGGCCCACAGGTTGAAAACCAACGCCATAGATCACTGCTTTGATTTTTTTTTGCGATAACACAAAACCTTGAGTGTTCTTTTTGCTTTTATACAAGAGTTCTGAAAATAAAGGACAATGTAAAGCACGTTGTGTCAAATGTGCTTCCTCCAAGAGTAAGTATTAACCTTTTGCGCTACGAGTAGAGCCTTAACATTTGCTTTATGGGGTTCAGCTTTGCATTTTCAATATTTGCCAGATTAACCTGAACGTCCTGAACCAGAGCATCTTATTTGCCGAATTGTATTCTGTTTGGCTCTGGCTAACTGCAGTTTGTTTAGTTCTCTGCTGTCACAGCTGCCAACCAAAAACTTGCTTAGAGGCAATGACAGGTTCTCAATTTGATGTGGTCCTGCTGTCACACTCTTCTTTATAATCTCCAGGTTAGGTATTATCATATAGAAGTTATCTAATGCAGGGGTTTCCATTCTTTTTGCAGCTCACAGCCCACGCAAACAATTACTAAAATAAACGAAAGGATGTGGGTTCATTGGGTTCATCAGACTCATGGTCCGGTTTGTGTCTGAGCTGAGAGAAAGAAAAATGGATGTACTTCTCTTTTCCTTTAGCCCCTGCAGCCAGACTAAAACCATATTCTCTACCTGTGATCTCAGTCCACGGTTGGTTGGTTGGGCCTGGGTGCTCTAAGCAGCGTGAGGTGCTCAGATATACTTGTGCTCACAGCAGGAGTGACAGGTTAAGATGTTCCAGCGAGCTGTTTTGGTCATTAATTTATGAAGCTGGTGTACTGAGCCCTTCTCCACTTTGCTTTGCATTACAGTTGGTTAGGCTGGGGAGAGTCTGAGGAGGGTTTTTTTGCCTTAAAGACAAACTCTTTTTTAGACTTATGCAGTTTCCTTAATAGGCATTTTCAAACGTATTTGTATTTAAACGTAGAAAAAGGAAACTGTTAAACCTTTAAGAAATTGTCTTTGCAAAATGGACATATATTAGGAAAAAGCTACATATATTTACAGAATCTATAGACATTTAGATAACACTGTGGTTTTATGAATTGGTGCTTAAATGCAGGAGATTATTTATGTTATAAACTGAAATAGTCAATAATAAGATTTGAAAATTGTTCATGTTAGAGCCACAGTATACGATTCTGGAAGGATTCTTAATATTTGAACTCAACAGCTAAACAAATACACCCCTCCCTTCAGTGCTCCTTCAGAAGCTCCACCCCCCAAATTCATGGACACTCATTGCCAAGGTGAAGGACATTGGGCTGTTGATAACTGTTGCGAGAGTTGCTGCTGTGAAGCTAACCAGTTACTATCATAAATATTAGCAAATGGCCGAAATAATACTGACCTACTGGTTTTGTGAAGCAGCAAAAATAAGCTAATGTTACCCACCTGTCGAGCAGAAACAGAGCAACCTCCTCATAACTTTTCATGCCTTTCAACTTTCAATGTAGATGAAGCTTCTTTTTCAGCAGCCTCTTGCTCTGAATTTCCCATTCCACCTTAAATGGTGCAGCAGTTACCTACCGGCACCGCGGCTTCTTTTTCCAATTTTCCTGCTCCACCTTAAATGTTGCAGCAGTTACATTCAGGTGCCAGAATGGAACTGCTGCACGATTTCAGGTGGAACTGGAAAATGCAAACAGGAAGACAGCTTCAACCTCATCAACTTTCAGAGGTCTCTTTTGTTTTTCTGTTATATTTTGTGCACTTTTACAAATGTATTTAGGTTTGACAGTTAACTGCATTGTTTTCTAGATGGTTTAGGTTGTTTTGAAAGAACTGTTTAAAACTCATAAAAATTAAGTGAACAGTGAAACACAAAATTTCCCATTTCTTTCTGGAAATGTGGTTTGTGTCTAGTTACACAGTAATTTGACTAGTGGTGCACCGATATGGGAACTGTGGGTTGATGCCCACAAAGCCCATGATATATTTTTCATGTGCATATCTGTTGATGCCAATTCCGTTACGTAAACATTAATTTAAGTGTAGAATCTGAGACCGCACCTACTTCAGTTTCTCAGCATTGCAGAGAAACATTATGCTTATTTCTATAAGATTAGAAATGCAGTAAGATGAATAAAATGCAGGTATTTTGGCTCAGTAACATCAGCGTCACCTAAAGGTTCTACTCTTCCAAAGTACATAATCATTACCAGTTTGAAATATCAGCCGAATCCAAACAACTGTCCAGTGGGGATAAATATAAAAAACTGGCAGTGCTGAAGTGAGTGCAGTATCTTTGTGCATCCATAACTGTTACTAATAATAAGGTTTCTTGTAGCGTAAAAAGAAAATAGTTTAACAGAATAAAACTGTACCATCAGAACACCTTTGTGAGGTTTGTAAGACTTTACCTGCGCTCTGGAAGCATAGAGTAACTTTATTAACTCAGACTTAAATTTGTTACCGTGATGCTGTGATTTATTTCGAAAATATTTTGAGTTTTATTGAAACTGCCTAGCTCTATACACATGTGCAGTACTGTGCAAAAGTCAGAGACCACCCTTCATTTATTTGATTTCCATTCGTAAAGTTCTTCCTTTTTCAGAAGATATTTCTGAGGCATTTTGATAATCCACTTGCATATGGAAGGGAAAAGTCAAAGGAATATAAGTGAAAAACAGGGAAAAAAAAAATGGAAAAAATAATACTGAAAAAATGGAACTCCTAACAACCGTGCAAGACCTGGTAGACCACCAGAACAGTTCCTGTATTTAAAGCTTTCGTCTTTAAGTGATAGCGGAAAAATGAAGCTCCACTCTTACGTCAGATCTGAACGAATCCACAGGTGTTTCTGTTTGTTGTTCCACTGTGAGAACAGCCCACCAATCAACTAACAAGCAAGCTACATTACTTATTTGAATTAACTTGAATTGAACCAGTTAATGTCAGTAGTTAATCTGCTGATTCATTGTATTGACAGCTGTTTCACCGACTGCATAGATGATGTTGACACGACGATATAGCTGGATATTGCATGGTCATTTGGCAGATGTTGCTGTCTCCTTGGTGTGTGATGGCCTTTAGCTGGCCCAGATTGCTTTGCCACAGGGAACTGAGTAGCATTGTGTGATATTATGGCCTAATTAGGTCTTTGTTGATCAGGGTGGGTGATATATTGTTTTTTAGCGCTTTTTCTTGGAGCTCTGCCAGCTTCAGCCCACAAGAAGCGCTTCTGAGGCGTCACATTAAGTCAGTGTGAGTGTGAGAGAGAGATGGGGAGAGATAAAGGCCTGCGTCCGAGAAAGTGTCATATTTCATCGGCTGGAATAAATCAAGGCAGACTTTCCTGGTGCCTTTTTTCTCTTCTGTTTTTTCCCTTCTCACTGAGGACCTGGATGACTTGCTGCTTTTTTTCAGTGCTGCTTGCGTGCAGCTTGAGCAGTTAATATTGGGTGGGAGCAGCAGGGTTGTGTGTGTTTGTGTGTGTGTTGCTGACAGGCAGGCGAGTGGGGAGAGGCTGGAGCCTTTGTGTGTGTGTGTGTCTTAGCGCAGTGGTTTACTCCTGCAGTTTGGAGTGTTTGGCAGGAAGCCCGGAGCGGCTGGAGGTTGCAGAGCATTCGAATGGAGCTGAGTATTAACACCACACGCCACCCAGCAGCTCCTCATACACAAATACTGCTGCCACGGCCGCTTTCACTGCTGAAGAAACCTGCCTCTGTTTATTTGTTTACTTTAAAACCTGCCTTGTTTCCTCATTAAGTTTCTGGCTGAACTTAATATGAATGGGTGCTCTTTAATCTAGTGTATGATACTGCAAAATATATGCAATATTTGAAGGGCTGTGCGGCATGGACATAAAATGCAACGTTCGATAAAGCTGTTGGATATCACAGTTTTGTTAGAAGAAGCAGTAAATTGTTATTAAAGTCGTGTGACTGGATGTGCCGCAAGTACAGACTTTTTTCAGTGTGAACAGTGTCTCACTAAGCTGTCCTGTAAGCAAAATTACAAAAGCACCATTCACTATTGTGCAAAATAAAAAACAATGAAATACCAAGAGCACTTTTTTGTGCACTGTAAAGCAGAACAAGGACACACAGTGTCACTGATGCAAAGCTCTGCTCTTATAAAGAAGCATCAAAAGCTTTCTGACTTCTAATGGCACCCCATTGACTGAGTTCCAAGAGGTGCTTCAGTCTGAAAACAAGTTTCCTTGAACAGCCTTTTCTGTTCATGTTTACAGTCGGGCTACAGACAGGAATAAATTTATATACATACATGTATTTTTTTATTATAGGCCTACAAAATGAATAAATTCCTTAAAAATTAAATTCCGTAAAAAGGCTCCTTATGATGATGCAGGTTTGGTGTTACAGTAGCCATTACTGCTTCATTTACCACAAAGTCTATTAATTTTACACACAACACAGGGTGAGAATAGATATCTTGTCTTTAGCAGTTTTACAGGCTAGTAGTTCGGCATAGACTAGTTTTTGAGCTGTGCACATGGATGTTTTGTTAACTGGCTTGAAATATACCACCATTAATTATATATTATAGAATATTATATATTATTATTCATACATCTTTGTTATTCAAGCAGCTTAGTATAACCCATTATCCCAAATTTGTATCTACCCAATTTTCTCCCCAATTTAATCGTCTCCAATTCCACCCGCTAGTTAAGACTCCCCCAATCACACGATACTACCAATGCTAGGAGGGTGAAGGCTAACACAGGCTTCCTCCGAGACCTGTGAAGCTCCACCACATCTTTTCGACCTGCCGCTCATGCAACGTCATTGGACAGCTGAACGCGCTCGGAGGAAAGCGCCAACTGCCAGATTCCTTACGTCAGCTAACAGATGCCTGCGCTGACTACCATCTGCCTGAGTGATGGGGGGAGAAGGAGGATGCCCCCCGCATCCGACCCACCCAGAGAGAGGATGCCCCCCGCATCCGACACACCCAGAGAGAGCGAGGCCATTTGTGCTCTCTTGGACTCCCGGCCATGGACGGCTGTAGCACCGCCAGGGATCGAACTTGCGATCTCCTCATGATAGGCCAACGCTTAGACGCTTACACCACTCGGGAGCCCAATTTGTATCTTTTTTTGACCCAGAAAATCACAATGGTGAACTCCAACTTTGTGTTCCTCTCTTTTTCCTCTGTGTCCAATTGTTTTTGTCTGTTTGGTTCTAACTTGCTTTTTCAGTTTATCATTATTCTGGTCTGAGATACTGTCAAGATCAAAACACTGTCTATCACTTCACCTTTCCTACTGTGCCAAGTACATTTACACAGCCTGTTTCTTGTTTGTAGAACATGTAACAAGCCCATAAGCCCCTCTTCTCTTTATGGGTTTGTAAATCTGAGAGGCAGAGCTGTGGTCTTCATGAGAAACTGACTAGTGCAGTTGTGGTTTGTTTTTTTTGCTTTTTTACTGTTGTTTTATTTTTTTTAATTGCTTTTATTTCTTAAAGTTACTTCTTCTGCTTCTGCATTTTGAGCTTAAGCTACATGTTTGAAAAAAGCCCTGTAGTTGTTGCTATTATTATTTTTTATTCAGCAAATAAACAGTAATTATGCACTAAAATGCAGAAGTGTGTGTTAACGTATTTCAGATTTAAAAATACAGTAAAACAGTAGGCATTTGAACTACTAAACATGCCAGTAGTCGAAAGAGAGCACAGTAAAAAAGGTTTCGTCCTCTTCAAGCCTAAGTGCTGCTTTATTTCCTAAATGAATGGCAACATGGTCACAGGTGTCAACTTACTATGGTTGAGACTTTTAACTCGTGCTTCACTCCTTTTGTCCTTCTAGAGAGAAGACACAGTTCCATTTGCAAGCCCCCGTCCGCCTACCCTTCCTCCGCTGCGTATCCAGTCTCGGGCCTCTCCTCCCGGAATCGGTCTGGAGGTGTGAGTGGGAGCGGGACGGCGGGATCCGTGGCGGCCTCCTCCAGTGGCAGCAACAGTACCCCCTCAGCCAAAGAGAAGATGCCTCACCGGAAGCCCCACTTCCCCTTGAAGGGGCCGCCTGACGACAAGTGAGTACAGTAATACTCTATAAAGCAAAAATTTATTGCCTGTTATTGTCGGATCAAATGGTGCAAAACATACCAATAGACTTCTTTTAAAGCTGTTGAACGTGTTAATGGCTGCTTAGTGGACGCTTACTAGCCTTCATGTCTTACTAGCCATTTTAAGTAGCCATTTAGAGACTTAGCTTGGTTCTAATGCAGTGAAGGCTATTCACTCTGTGCCAAACACCCTTGAGGACCCGTTCAGTACAGGTGAGTGTTTTCTCTGCTTTAACGCACCCAGTTCGACTCAGTTTGAGCTTTTTATCAAGCTCATCCCAAGTTAAGTCAAGTATGTCAGGGAATAAAGTGCTGAACTGCAAAACAGGCAATTCCCATGCCTGAGATACAGTACTCTGTCCACACCGCAGCCAGGGTGTGCTTAGGCCAGTCACAATTATTACACAATAGCCTATTCACAATTATTTTAGATGATTGCAATTATTTAAGCAGCAGTCAGTGGATTTCACAGTTATATTATGCTGTAACAAACAAAATGAATTGGGTGCACTGGGTTAAGCCAAGTAAATGTAAATAAAAGAAAGCAGTAAATGCATTCATTGAGACATTGTGTTATAAAAACAACAAAGGTTCTAACTTCTTATTGCTCTAGCATGCTTAGAGGCAGCGCTGAGTAATATTTATTTAGTAGATATGTAGCTGAACATTTTAGCATGTACACTAACAAAATTAGTGTTTTTTTTTTTTTTGGTTGTATTTATGTAGTACATCTAGGTTTGCTTAACTTCACACATGATTCATTGTAACTGTAGACATTGGTGAGTGTGTGTGCAGTATTGATTAAACAGCACTACCAGGGTACCTATTAAAGAAACATAACTAGCAAATGAGATGGCTAATAAGTAATATAATAAGCTAACAAGTTTGGCCATGTTTAAACAATGACCAAAAAAAGACATCCTTAATCGCAATTATTTATAGGACAATTAAATCAAAAGCTAAGATTGCATGGACGTGACAGCCCCAGATGTACAGTTAGTAGAACTAGGTGATGTAAACTTGCATTCAGTGGCATAGAATGATAAGGATTTTTGTTATTGCGCATGAGGGCTACCCAACATCAGGCCTCATTCACCAAGAAAGTTCTTCTTAAAACCCACTTATGCAGTTTTCACAAAGATTCTCACATTCACTAATGTTTTCTTATTTTGAGATTTGTTCTTGGGTAAGAACAGAATCTACACTCACTCAAGAGCACAAAGGTGTGAACAGTTCTGCGGTTTAGCAACACGTCATGAATCTGATGTAGACTTTTTTTTAGGATCTTCTCGAGCAAATTTAAGAAAAGCCTTATAAAGATATTGGTGAATGAGGCCCATTGTTGTATTGTCATAAGGTACATTTCCATCCACATTTTTTTTCCTGCAAAAAACATTGTAGCACATCAAACAGTTGGCCAGTGTTGCCTGTAGAAGCGGAAAGCGGACACGTTTTTTTCCCCAACTTTGGCAGAATAACATATTAATAACCCTATGGTGCGTACACGCAAGTGTGCAAATATGCAAATATGTCTCTGTAACGTTCGCTCCCTCAGTAACAACTTAGCATCAACTCATACTGTGACTGACTACGCAGTGGGAGATGAGAGATTACTGAGTGAAGCAGCTCAGTGAGTCGGGTAAAGGAGCCCATTGGTGTTTTACACTGTGTGTATGTTGTGTTATCTGCCATATTTGTGAAAATCAATGAAACAGATGAAACCGATAGCTTAATAAGAATTGCAGCTGGTCTGCCGCCCACAACTACTGCCATTCCATGAAATATCTTGTTACAGATTTTGCCATTAGCATTTTTACTGCTGCTTGTCAACGCACACCACTAACATGTTAAGTTCCATCTTCACTTGCGCATGCACTGGTGACTCAGTAGCGCACGTTTTGTGGTATCAGTACCTCCACTGCCTACAACGATACTGCTACCAGTATGTGCACTGATATGGTGTTGGTATCAGTGCAGCCCTACTGGAGAGCAGACAAGAGAATTTTTAAAAGGGCTGCTGACAGTTTTTAGCACTAAAAGAGAGAGATGTCCAAAAAACACTACAACCTTTCTAAGTGAAAAGCCTTTAAACAGCTCTATAAGCAAAAAATGTGATCTCTTCTGTAATGCCTTAGATGGAAAATAAATAAATAAATGAACAATTTCAAAATCAGTGGGTTATGGAGAAGTCAGGGAAGCCAAAGCGACATAAGTTGTGACACATGAAATCAGAGATGGAAACATGTCAAACGTGATGCGCAGAAAATCAATGAAACATTTTTGACCAACCGCAATATTGTTTTTTTATGTGTTGCAATGTTATTGTAATTACAGTGTATAACAGTAATATTTTGTCCAGATCATGGATCTTTACTCCGCATTAAAAATACAGGAAGACATGTTGTTGTTTTTAATCTTGAGTGCCTCACTCCCGTAGACTTATACACATACTAGACTGACATGACATCTTTTTTTCTTCCATTCAGCCTGACCTCAGCTGTCAAAGTGGAGAAGGTCCATGTAAAGGCGGACTACTCTTCCTCCTCCAAGCTTGCCCATGTGCCCACCTCCTCCTCTTCCTCCATTTCTGCCAGTACTGTGAGCTCATCACCCTCAAAGCCAGGCCTTAATAGCCCCTCTGTACCAAAGGCTCAGCTGCTGGCCCCGGGCCACATCCCCAACGGAAAGGGCCACCTCACCTCCCTTGACAAGAAGCAGGACAGCAGCACCAATGCCAGTAGCAGAAGACTGTACAGGAAACAGCCAGGTGAGGGCTGTGGGGGGGGGCACAAGTCTGTTCTTCACCTACGTGTTTACCCTGCTGTTGGCATTGATGGAGCAGAGATTGCTGGTCAAGATGATGATAGTGTAGAAGTGAACTTGTGACAAAACTTCTCCGCTTCTACATTTTCATTCATTCATATTAATTTCATAGAATTAATAATATTTTCAAGCTCAGAGAACAGTCAGTAATTATTATGTTCACATCAGCTCACTGTGTGATCATTGGATAGTGTCTTTGTGCCAGACTCTACCTTTTTGCTTATAAATGAAGACAGAAGTATTTCAATGAACAGGCAGCTCAATATGAGGCACTTTCTGTTTAACTCTTTGATAACTGCTCTGAAATAGTAAATCTGAACACGAACACTTTCATATCACAGTCTTACGAGAATATAAAATGCATCCACACGTAACCTTTTATATGAAAATAACTAAGAGTAGTAAGAGGTGAAAAATGGAAACCAGTGCATTCTGGTTAGCTGTGCTCCCAGAGAAACTGTTTATTATTTAAGACTGTAAGTGTCTTTTGTCTTTAAGAAGTGTGATAATTGACAACTGACAGTCATATCTGTTGGTAAAGCACTGTTTAACTAAAACTATTGGACTTTTAGACCTATTTAATTAGATTGAATTGTAAAGTGTATTTGACAGTGTAGCATGTAAGTATAACTTTCCTGTTTTAGTTTTTAAATAAGTAAATAATTAGTTAATTATTTAATGGGATCATTAATGAATGAAAAAGTCACTGAGGTCTATTTAGGTCTGCAAGTTAATAAAGAGAAAAAACAATTTTCAGTTACTCAATTTTATTTTGCCTTGTATTGCTTTGTATTCTGTTGTACCTCATTGTGTATTGCTGTTCTGATTTTTTTTCTTTCTTCCCCACTAGAACGCGAGTTCAATCCTGATATCCATTGTGGAGTTGTGGATATAGGAGCACGTAAGCCATGCACAAGATCCTTAACATGCAAGGTGAGTCACACCCAGCGCCCTTTTCAAATCACTCTCTCAGTGGAGTATTTTACAAATGCAATCAGAGAAACTCTATACATGAATTGCTGTTGATGATGGCGTGACAGCACACTACGTTCTACTGACAATAAAATATTAGTCTATAAATTTAGGTGTAGAATGTGCCTTTTAGATTTGACGTGGCTACACTTGAAGCTTTTGTCCATTATAGACTCAATATGGGCACTAAAGCAAACTGGTTAAAACCAGTTACTTGTAAAAACTTGTAAGATTAGAACATAATCTGGTGACAAGTTTCTTGAAACAGCCAATCAGAACACGATAAAGCTTAATGCTGATCATGTTTCACGGCATACTTTCAAACCGTTGATTTCACCGGATTCATAGACAAAAAAATAAAACAGAAGATGGTTTCTTTGGTGGGTGAAAAGGAGACCCCACCCAAATGATGTTACACAAGGTTGGTAGTTTTTGATTTTGGCAGTTTTAAGCAGTGACAGCAGACATGAGTTTTTAAAGCTAACACTTCTGTAACCATCTGCGTTAATTAACCAGATAACGGCAGCAGCTGTTTAACGGCTGCTTGTTTCAACATTTATCCTTCTGCCAGTCTACTGTTCATGATCTATGAAGCTGGTTTCATTTTCTCCACTCTTGTAGCCCCCTTATTTTACACAGAGCTCAGTTTCTTTTGGGATCGAAAGGATGAATATTATTACAAAAGAGGAGAACACGTTGTGCTTCTAGGACAGGATGAGCGAGATATCAGGTAGGCTGCAACTGTAACAGATAGTAGATAGATATATAAGAAGAGGCAGTGACATCTGGAAAAAATAGAGGAAGATGATAACATTTTATACCAAATTCAGTAAAGAATATCCAGAAATACAAGCTGCTAATTTGGCTGTCTAGCGGAGTAATGAACATGTTCCGTGCAACTTTGTTTTTGAATTGCTTTGTGTAACTGTCAAGTTTCATGGAAATTATTTTGCAGGCAACTCGCAACATGCAACTAGTTACTACATACAGGTTTCATCGTATAAAGCCAGCCTAAAACATTCGAACAGTAATATATATAAACAGAATATAATACACAATTACATTACTATATAGAAGAGCTGATAAAACCTTAAAAAATAGAGCTTTCATTTCATTTGTGCACCGCTGTAGATTACATTAGGGGATACATGGTTCTGTTCTGACTGATTGCCGAGAAATAGACTGTTTTGTGGCTGTGGTGGAAAACGCTGTTGATGCTACTGTGCAATCTGTTGCGGTAGCAGTCCTTTCAGTGTGTGGTAGTACACAAGCAGTGATCTTTTCTGCCACCTTTCTGTCTAAAACTGAGGTGTTGCTGCAGTTGCAGCTTTTCCCACACAGACACTCTGAATCATGCAGCAGTTCTTCACTAATGCTGCTTTGTACAGCTACAGGAGATAGATGCTCGTTTTTTCTCAAATGTTTACAATACATGGAGCACAGTGGTTGTTATCTTAAAGCTTTCAGACACTTTGGACTATGACGAGAATAAATGGGTGATATCTGTCAGAACAGGAGCTGGCTGCTTTGTACACAGCCTGTGGCTGCAGGGGGGGTATTCCAGTGGGCCGAGACGCTCTCTTTGCTAAGTGATCTGTACGCATCAACATTCAGCAAGCTTCAGCATGAATTCATGTGGTCCAACTGGAGGTCCAACAGACTTCTTGTTAAGAAACAGCACTGAAGTGAGTGTAGAATATGTTCAGCTTGACAGATAGTGCTGAGTCACTCCTGTCAGACTTGCAGCACCTGACTCTGTAGCTGCTGATAGAATGTAATCCTTGTCGAGAGTTATGCATAGCGGTTGGCAAGGTTTCTCACTTCAGCCTTTCCTGGACTGCCTGATGGTCATCTCTAGTGTATACGATGACTTCTTGGGTAATAGATACAGTACAGATATTTTCACTCAGAATCAAATGTGCTCTGTAGTTTGATCCTAGTATGCTTGTACTTGTACTGTGCTGGTAAATTGTGTCACCCCTGATCAAATTAGATGTTGTGTAGATTTTCTAAGCTTAAAAAAAAGTTAACACATCCTCTACAGAGAACACACTTCTGCATATTTTAATATCCAGTTACTGTTCATTTGTTGAATTTAACATAGTGGAAAACAAAATAAAACGTAAAATGTGGCTTGTGCAAAAATTTTGTCAAATTTTATATTTTATTTTTTTCCCCAAAATGTTAAACTCAGCAAGTCAATAGAAATTGTGCAAACATTTTTAGATTTGTTCCCTGTACAGAATGTTTTAACTCACTTTCATTTAGAAAATCAACAACAAAAAAAAATTGACCAGGAGTGTTTAAATTTCTGCATACAACAGTATATTCAGTTGTAATGTAGTACCTAACCATGCATTCACACCGGCAGCGACTTCTCGCCTCCAGTCGCCCAAATCACTGATGGGCCTGTGGCTATTTCTGAACTCGAACTGACAGTTGGTTGCCATGGTTTCACTGACGCCAAACACAAATCATATGCATTTAAAATAAAATTTCTATTTAATCCCTGTGTCTGTGCAGTAAGTTTGTAAGGAAAACAGTGTTTGGCCTGGGCAATTATTGTCTATTTGCAGCGAAAGCGCCGCCGCCATTGTTCCATCTCTAGTAGGTACAATTATGTAGGAACCAAATAAGGAGTGCACTGTGTTAGTGGCAGAGATAAAGCGTGTCGTATGCTGCTCAGTGCTCAATTCCTATTGGTAGTCGCCACATCACTTCACTCCTTATTTGCATAAAGTTAAACTTAGCTCAACTTTTCACGCCGCCGACTTTACCCACTTCGCGTCGCCAGCGTTCGCCCTGCTTCTTGTTGTCGGATGTCGCCAGCTCTCATTGAAAATTAATGACCTCTGGCCGCTTTGTCGCATCAGGCCACTGCCGGTGTGAATGCAGGGTAAGAGTGGGTGATAAGGCAAAAATATAGCATTACGATATGTAAAGACTCAGTGTGTATCAGGTATTTTTCTTATTTTCAAAGTTGTTAAAAATGCTAAATAAAAATCAGTACAATGATTTTTGTTTATTCAGAATTCGCAAAAATGAACTAATTAAGAAGGAGCAGGAGGAAAAATTCAAATCAGCAATTGGTAAAAATAAATTACCAAAAAAAAAAAAAATTTAATGGCATAATGCGCTGACATCCAATTATGTGTTTGTTACTATGCAGTTACTATACACTGGTGGTTGTTGTTTACAGGCTTTTATAATTGTTCTTTTTTTTTATGATACATGCAGTTGTTCAACAAGTACCGACATACATAGAAAAATGTATTGTGACCTAGTCGTGGGTGATATACTGGTTCATTTGGTATACTGGTTGAAATTCTACTTGAAGTGCAGATTAACGTTAACCTGTTTAGCTGAATGGTTGAGTCAGGGATCTTTGTTCCTCATCTGCCGCTGTGGGGTCAGTTGCAGTCTGAGATAATGTTAGTCTAGATTGTTATTGAGGCAAGAAACATTAGAGAGATAAATGAAAGGAACAGCCAGTATCTTGAGGGTAGCCTTTAGCTTGCCACACTTCTGTTTGTTTTCACACCAAAAGGAACTCTCATCAGGAATGCAACATGTTTGATGCACTTCAGCTTTCTTTGGGTTGACTGGGTTCAGGACCACAGTGCATGTAGCAGCTGTGACAGTAGAAGAGAACTCCATAATCATCCGAACTCTGGTGTTATAAAAGCAAGATTCCAGGTGTACTTTAACGTCAGTGCTGTAGATTAAAAAGAAACTACCTGAACCTTTGTTCTTGCCAGTTGATTCAGAAATCCTATTGGTACAATAAACTTGTGTCCCACAGCGTGAACATCCTGTCTGAGGTTAATGAGTTCTGTGAAGCAGTGCACAACGTCCCCTGTCGAATATTAATTTGATAGTACAGCTCCTCTGTTTTATTATTCAGCTGTGTTATGAAATACATGGCGGAAGTGGTTTGAACACAGACTTCTTATCATGCCACTTATATCCCTTGAAAGCATGAAATATGTATTCTCTTCAGTCATTTATAAACTTAGAATTGTTTCTGTAATTAAACAGAAAATGTATGTTACAGTAATTGTTCAGTATTTTGACCTCAGTTGCTGCTAATGCTACAAATAAAGAATAAAAAAGCTACATTTTGATTAGCACATTTCATAGGTTTGTCAGGCAATGCAAAGTGCTTTACAGTATGTATGAAAACTATATATCGCTGCTGTCGGAACAAAAATTTTTCAGTTTTTGGCAGAATTTGAAAATGCCTGTTTCCTTTTACATTATGTGTAAATTTCATGATGAGTAGTAAAAAATTAGCCCAAAATTACTTGGAAAAAAGTCTGTTTTTTCCTTCTCCTGTAAAGTTATCATTTTGGAAATACAAGGTTTTGTTCCGACAGCAACGATATGTGGTACACTTGTGCTGATTGCTGCTGTTAAATGTCTAGTGGGTTAGTATATTTTCTTTCACTACGCTTTTATAGATTTGCATTTTCTATTGTGTAGCATTGTTGTTACTAATAATATAATTAATAGCTTTAATGGTAAATTAAAAAAATTTATTGACTCCTTTCCTCTGCAGACACATTCCTTAAGCCAGAGGAGGGCGGTCACTGGGCGGCGAAAGCGCTTTGATACGTTGCTAGCAGAGCACAAAAATCGAGCACGAGAGAAGGAGCTGCAGCACAGGTCCGAGCCCTCCCAGCAAACCCCCCCTCTCAGGGACCCCCACCCACCCTTCTCCCGCCTCCCGCAAGACCCCCACCACCCGCCTCCCCATGGCAATGGCACCGCCGCTGATGCCTCCAAGCCTTTTACCCTCAGCAAACCCAAACCTCACAATCCTGGTCTTCCACGGTGAGTGGACCCATTCCTGTCCAGTTCCATCAACATCCTCCTTCTGTCCAAACTGCATCAGGGCTGCAACATATATTCACTTATGTTGGATAAATTTGATAATGAAAATATTTGAAAACCGACATGTTTACCACTTTGAATCCATGCACTTCCATCAGGAAACACAACTCCCCTGTTCACTGTGACAAAAGCTGACCACAATGTTCTTATTTTTTAGATGACGGTTACAGATGCTCTCTTGCAGTGCTTCTTGTTTTTTATACAGATTGCTATGAAAATAATTTGATATCAGTGATTGTTTTTTCATTGCTTTGTAGTATTTCAATTAGTCTTCACTAAAAACTAAATAAACAAATATTATTTATGCAAATATTAATTATGCCTAATAATAATAATAATAATAATAATAATAAAACACATCTACAATATTTGTAGTAATAATAATAATAAAAAATAAGAACAAAAATGTTTTTTATTCCGAGATTAAAGTGAAATACGTCTTGAGATTTTCTTATTTTTTCTATGGAATGTTTAAATATTCCAGATGACATTTGGTGGGACATTCAGAAATGAAAATGTACAGTTGTTGCAGCCCTGCTCTGCATAGAGGAGTTTATACTGCCTGTTTTGTTCATTAGTCTTTAAGAGAATCCTTTATGTCCTTTAGTTATGTGTGCACTTCAACAAAGCAGCATTTTTGGACAGGTTCATAATATACTTTGTCTACCGTTGACATATAGGGCTGAAAATAACTAATTCTTTAATAAACTTAATTGACTAATAGTGGCAGCCTACTTTACGAACCAGAAAGTTCTCATGCAACAGCTAAAACGTTATAAAGAAATTCCCTTTAAAGCTGTTGTACTGATGGGTTTGTTGTGTATGTGTCTCTTCCAGGCTTGACAGCAGTAGCTCTCATAGTGGGGTGAGCGGTTTAGGGAACCCTGCCCTGGTCCATGACTCAACCCAGCACCCCCACTCAGCTCCCACACCTGACGGGGTGTCCCGCCTGTCCAGCGATGAGGGCGAGAATGAGGAGAGAGAAGAGGGAGTGGACAAACTGGACTGCCACTATTCAGGTTATCACCCGCGACCAGCTGCTGTAAGTCCTTCACAATAACATCTTTCAGCCAATGCAGCGGCAGGTTTACAGGTTCAGTGGATTATAATCAGTGCCTAGGTGTGCTAACACACCTGACCCAGCTCATGAATGGCTTGATAATTACCTGATAAACAGGGGCAACATAACACATTTGGAGTGCATGTGGGCCATGGTACTAACACTGAGAGTCACTTGATCAATGTGTGTAGAAAGCTGTGCCGTATTCTGTTTATTTTTTTCTAAGTGACTTTGAATTCACTCCAGCCTTGGTAGCTAGTTGAAAGACAGTTCTGAATAAATATTAAGCAGTTAATTTGTTGGTTTGTGTATAAATGTAAAGTTAGCTTTCAGTATGACATTCGTTTTCACAAAACATTAAATGTAATGTGAAAGGTTTTGAATGATTATCTTTTCCTCTCTGTCCATCTAGTTCTGCAGTTTTGGAAGCCGACTGTTCGGGAGGAGCTGTTACTCGTTTGACCGGCGCTGGGATCGAGTCCGGTGTGCATTGGCTGTGATGATGGACAAACATGTCAACTCTCTGATGTGGAAGTGAGTACCATCATCACCTCTAAAAGCTGTTATGCTACAGCTCGGAAATGGCCAGCAAAGCACATTAGACTTATTCCCAACTCTTACTTATCACAGACTTTATAACTTGACAACTTGAGTCTAACTCTAAATTTATGCACCTTACTATACCATGTCAGAAGAATGCTAAAAAAACTTAAAACAAAAGTACAATTATGCGACTAATTGTTTTCAAGCAACAAACATGGATGTAGTGTTCATTAATAATAAAAAAAGTCAATTTATAAGTGGCAAGGAAAAACTCCCTCAGAGCTGAGGAAGAAACCTTGGGAGGAACCAAGGCTCACATGGGGGGACCCATCCTCCTCTGGTCAAACTACGTACAAAATTATTATTCTACTAATATTAATAGTAGTAGTAGTAATAGTTAGGAGGTAGTAATAGTTAGGAGACTTCAGTGTAGAGTGGGCAGCCAGTCCAAGGCAGGTGGCGGTGACTGGGTTGTGGGTAACTCGTCTGAAGCGGGTAGCCGGAGAGCTCTACAAACAATCATCCAGCAGTGTCCGGCAGGACAGGTGGGCAGTCGTTTTCTCGGAAGAAAGGTAGGGAAATGGAGTTAGTTTAGTTATGTATGGGTGTATGTATAGTAGTATGTAAATCATTTCCAGAGTGTGGCTAATGACTCCGGCAGATCTGACTATAACAGCTTAACTAAAAGGAGCGAGCCAAAAGGGCACACAGACACGGGAGCACCCTGAAACAATCTGGCATCCCTCCGCTCCACCTTCCACAAACCTGAGTGTTCGCGTGTGAGCGGCGGGACGACAGCACCAGTCTCAGTTTACTATAATTCCCTGCGTCCATGGACCCCTGGTTCTGCTGCCTTTATCCAAGGGGAAACATTAGCTACCAAAAGCTAAACTAAACAAGTGAGTTTTCAGCCTAGATTTGAATATTGAGTCTGAGTCCCGAACATTTTCTGGAAGATCATTCCAGAGTTTGGGGGCTTTATAAGAAAAGGCTCTTCCCCCAGATGAAACCTTCTGAATTCTGGGAACTATTAAAAAGCCAGCACTCTGTGATCTGAGTAATCGTGGTGGCTCGTAAAGGGAAATAAGGTCTTGTAGGTACTCAGGAGCGAGCCCATGTAGGGCTTTATACGTCAATAAAAGAATTTTGTAATCAATACGGAATTTAACAGGCAGCCAATGGAGTGATGATAGAATTGGACTGATATGATCAAATTTTCTAGTTTTAGTGAGAACCCTGGCTGCAGCATTTTGAACTAGTTGAAGTTTACTTAAATTCCTGCTGGTGCATCCTGATAGTAGTGCGTTACAGTAATCTAGCCTTGAGGTAATAAAGGCATGTACTAATGTTTCTGCATCGTGCAGCGATAAGGCATTTCTTATTCTGGCGATATTGCGAAGATGGATGTTCTCGTTCATACTTGCCATGAAATTCCCAGTAAACTGGATGTGACATCATCAGCATGAATGGCCAACAGCTTTCATTTCTGAATCATGTATAAAAATACATAATATTTTTCATGCAGCTTTTTTTCATCATATTAACTGAAAACTGCTGTGAAAAACACAAATGCTTTGCTGATCATGCTATGTCACTTCTGCGCAGAAGCCACCACACACACTAGCGAGAGGTTTTCTAAATCTAAGAAACTGTTAAACTGAATTGACCAGATACGTTCCAGTTTGCCAGCTTTGATCTATACATCACTGTAAAGCTGCTTTGTGACCAGGCCTGTTGTAAAAAGTGCTAGATAAATAAACTTTGACTTGACTTGGCTTGACTGTATTTTCCGCTAATGTGTCAGCTTTTAAACACATGGGAGCCCTCCGGGATTTAATTTAGGAAAGTTAAAGTTCATTACTGCATGTGAAATACCTTCTTCTGTGGCAAGGGTCACCCATTAAAGTCCAATAGGGCTGGAGTCCAGTTTAATGATTTCCCTTCTCAAGCAAAAAATAATTCAACTAATCAGTTAATTAATAGGTTTAGTAAATGTGTAAATGCAGGCAAAATGCCAAACTGCTGTGGACTCTAGCCCTTCAAGACCAGAACTGGTGACCTCTGTTCTGGGGTTTCTAGGGCATTAAAAATAGGCAGAACAAGACAATAACTGTTGCCTCTTGTAAGCTTGTTATAAAATCAGTAAATAAATGATTACTTTTCACAGTGTTGTTGCCTTTCCAGATGTTGTTTTTCATGCTGCTTTTTAACCTTGTAGGAAAATCCCCCTGGCGCCAGAAAATTCATCCTCATCGGCTGTTGCGTCATCTCATCGGTCAAGCGCAAACTCTCTTTCCTCTTCTTCGGGCTTCCTCAGCCCCTCCCCTCCGCCTCCCTATGGCCATTTGTACGACAGCAAGCCTGTGCTGTCGTACGGGACCACCCTGAATGCTCGGGCCACGCCTCAGAGGGCAGGAGAGCAGCTGGCCTACAGTGGTGGCAGCAGCAGTGGCTCGTCCAGACAAGTGTCCTCGTCATCACCCCAGATGCCTTCAGCTCACTCCTCCTCGTTGCCCTCTACGCCTGGCTCCAGCAGACCCCTCAAATCCCGCTCCGGAGCCAAATCTTTCCGGGTCAGGGACTCTTCCTCCTCAGCTACACTAGCTAGCTCTGTCGCCAACAGCGGGGGCAGCAGCAGCATGAGCACGAGCAGCAACGTGGGGGCAAAAAAGCGCAAAAACAGCTCTCTACTGACGCCCCACGGCACCTACGCTGCGGAATCTTCCTCTTCGTCCTCCTCTTCCTCCTTCAAGAAGAATTGCGCGGTGAATTCGGGCACCTCAGGTAGCAGCTTCCACTCCTCACTTACCTCCACTCCCTCCTCTACAGCTTCCTCGTCCTCCTCTTCCTCTCACAGTGCGGGTGCGAATTGCCCGCCAAGCCGCGCCAACTCACTCAGCCTTCGACAGGAAGCGGCCAGCCGCGGTCCGCCACCGGCCAGCCCGGCCGAGCCCATCAAGCGGATGAGTGTAGTGATGAACAGCAGCGACTCCACGCTCTCGCTCGGCCCGTTCGTCCACCAGAGTAGTGAGCACCACAGCCACGCAGACGCCCGGATCGACAGCAAGAGGAGGAAGAGTTCGCCTGCCAGCAGTGGCCTCGCTAGCACTGGTACCTCCACAGGTAAATGTACTATTTAGAAACTCTTAACCCTCTTCGAAAGCGAGGAATCGCTGTTTTCAGTTATGTAAAACCAGTTTTGTATGAAATGCTGCTAGTGCTTTGTAGGTTTCAAATCATTCTTTGTGTCCAGAACCTTGAATAGGGCTATACATGTTTCCGTAACAAGCGATATAACAAAAAGCTGTATAACATTGAAAATGAAGAACAAGATTAACATCCTGAATGCCTCATATTTAAAAAACGATGTTCAAATCTCACAGTAGAGAACTTGACAAGAAATTGGTATGTGTAGTACTGGAAATATATTTATAATTTAAAAAAAACTTTGAATCAGAAACATATTCTAGTGTCTATAATATTTAAATCTGCATTAGAAGATATTATAGTATAAAATCAGAACAGTCATTACTAGGCCACATGATTCCAAACATTTGAATGATAAGTGTAGGCACAAGCTGGTTGGGACCAGTTAGCATGATCTCATTCACATATCGCTGACCAGCCCACACCACTGTCTTATTATTAGCAGAATTTTCTTTCACTCTAGATGCAGTGTTCCTTTAATCTCTACAAAATTACAGTATTTTCTGATCATTTCGGGCTGTGTTTCGTAGTAGTCCTTCTTAAGACTTACATTTGGATGTTTAGTTCAGGAAATCGAGCACTAGTGCTCATTTAAGACCACCAGAAATGTCTGGTCTATCTTCCCAAATGTTCCCAAGCACATGCACTTAAATGAAGAAAACACCTATGATGGCTGTAATGTATTTTATTGTTCCAGGCTTGTATTGTGTATGTGCGTGCGCAGTAACGAAGCTGACTTTGTTTTTAATAGCATCTGCGGGAGGAGGAGGGTCACAAGGTCCCGGCAGGCCCAAAATGCCCAAATCTCCAGCCGTCAACAACATCCACAGCAAACATGCACGGCCCATGCCAGGAACACCAGGGCTTCCCAATAACTCGCTCATACATCAGGTGTGTGTTCACATGTTTGTATCGTAAAGATGTAAACAATTTGCATAGATACCTACCGAGACTGTACAGTTCTACACACAGAAAAACTAAGTAGGGCTGCAGTTAATAATTATGTTTGTAATAAATCTGTAGCTTTTATTCAATTTATCGACTTCCATTTCTTCTCACTGTGCCCTGTCACAGGGACACGTTCAAAATTCCCACTTTGCAACAGGGGCTTTTTTATGGTGCAGTGAAACAGCAGAAGCCATATCGCCCCCTACACTTCTTGTACTGTATTGCAGCTGGTCACAGTGACCTCTATTACCATTAAATAGGCCAGGAGAAACTCACTAACATTTGTTTCCTGCCGTTCAGTTTTTATGTGGTATGCATTCAATTTTTTGGCCAAAATTAAATTCTCAATCTGTTTTCAAATGTGAAGATACACTAAATACAGTTCTCAACTCTAGTGTACATCTGATCATTGACATAGCAGCGTGTGGCAAGCTGGATTCTGCTGGAGTTGTTGTTGTATACCTTTGTGTTTGAAACTCAAGCGTGTACCAAATACTAAAGTATATTAAGCAAAAAACATTGTTTGGCCATATACATACATTTTCAAATGTATTTGAGATACACTGTATGTTTGTTACATTTCTGTATGGGAAACAGTGTTTAAAAATGAATTAACAGAGAATTCTGCTGGGGTTTTTTACTCTCCGTTTTAAGCTCTAAAACATCGAGTAAGGGAAACATTGCCATGTATTCATGCTTCACTTTTTTCCATAGTTGTTGTCAACAATTGTTGCAGCCCTAAAACTAAGCATGCGCTGCTGTTCACTGTTTGTGCTTGTGTGCTCAAGATGCAGCTGACTCTATCAGGCAGAGGCACAAAGTCGAAGTGTTGATTATTCATTTGGGACTTTCTGTTGTCCATTATTTGAATTGTGTAGTGCCATATTCACAGGACTGTGGCAGTAATACAGTACAAACTTGTATTATTAACTTAGAATTGTCTGTGTGTGTTTAAGGCAGTAATAACACTGCAGAACTAGTAATACTGATTTTTTTTTTTCTGTCCCAGCCAAAGGCCCGCCCCTGACACAGGTGGGCAGGCTCTGGGGGTGCGGAGCGGTGGACTGAAACCCGATCTTCGCAAGCTCCCTTAGCGCCCGTCACGCCACACTGCACGAGGCCTTCTTCTTCTTCTCTTACTCTCAGCTTCCCGCAATCCTCAGGGTGGAGAGCGCACTGGGCGGCTCAATGACGGCGATCCATTCCTCCCAGCCACACGGGGGCACCGCGCGGGGGGGACAGTGTTTGACGTAGTGGGGCGTAGTGGTAAATGTGGTGGGTGTGTGCAATGCACTTGGTGGCAGCCCCCTTGGAAGGTGGAGGAGGGGTGGAAAAGCGAGGGATGCAGAGGTACAGATAAGGGCTGGTACTGGGCCACACCAACACTACTATGAATCGTCGGAGGGACTTTTAATGGGTTATATGAGCAAAAGGAGCATTTCTGCTGATCTCTTCCGTGTGCGTGCGTCTGTTTGAATGTGTGTTCATGTACGCGTCTGGGTGGATGATACTGGAATACTGGAATTTTTTTTTTCTTGCGCGATCTAAACAGTAAGTGCTTGGAGAAAGGAAGTGCACAGGAAAAAAAGGAGGAAATATCAGGAGTCTCAGTGTGAAAAACGCGATCACATTTAGTTGAATATATTTACTCTTTTAGCACCCTGACAGATGGAGTTTAAACAATAATACAGAGTTTTACTCACCACAGAGCAAATAAGGAAGAATAGATACAGACCAGTATCCAAATGAACAACTCGTATAAATGATATAAGTCTTAATGCTTCTTAATGGAAAGCATTTTGTTTACGTACTTCAAGTATCAGCAGCTTTGGAGCAAATGGAACAAAATGTCATTTTGCAGAGTTTCATCCAGTTTTCATCCCATTTGAAACGCAAAGACCAGCAGTACGGACGATTGTTTAGAAATTTGAATTAAATTCAAATGATTATGCCATCATTATGACCTAAAGAATGGCTTGAACAGGGCTTCTTTTAAATGAGCCTTCCTAATTGTTGGTGTTAACCACAGTTGACTTGCCCCAGTCGACTTCTGTACTGTTTATTTACCCAGCCGGACCCCTGTATTCTGGAAAGCTGGTGGTCCTAGCAGCCTTTCCCCGCCCTAATCATTTCTAGGCAGTTCCAGCAAAAATTGTATTACTCCTGATGACTTCTTGTCCTGAAACATGACTTGATAAAACCTTTAAACACATTGTAACTTCAGTGTTACAAGTAAGGACTGTTGGAAGTATTTGCCTTGGAAACACTGTCTGTTATAGTCAGTCTTATCGATGTACACCGACCCTCAGACAGTTGCAGAGAATGTTGTTCGCCTTCAGTTATTCCTGTCCAAATCAGATACCCCTTCATCACTACAGCTACATGTGGATATCATTCTGTATGAATCAAGTTTGCCTACATACACTAACAAGATAGCTGTAGGGTTTTCTTGGCAATAGATGACAAAGGCCCGATCACAGCAGCTTGCAGGCCAGTTGGTACTACAACAGAGGCTTTTGAATAAGACCTACACTAAAATGTATAACATGTTTACCGTGCCCTGTAATCTACTCAAAGGTGGCCCTAAGGCAGCTGGTTCAGCAGCTATTTTAGGCTGTGAAGGAATAGTTGAGAGAAATTGAGTTTGCACAGTTTTTCCCTTCCTTCACGTGTAGTTAATCAGCTAAGACATGCTTGTTTGCTTCTTTTTTGCACTGGAGCTACAAGGCTAATGTTGCTACCAAGTGATGGAAGCTTGTAAGCACCAATTATCCAAAGACGGAGCTAGAAAATGGATGATGATATACAAACGATATACATTTATCTATAAAAATGGACAAAAGCTATGAGGCTAATGTGACTCACAAGTAATGGAAGCTTGTACGCACCAATTATCCAAAGATGGACAAATGGACTTGCTAATGTGGTATCTGACACTGTATGACATACGTTTATCTATAAAAACGAACAAAAGCTATGAGGCTAATGTGGCTAACAAGTAATGGAAGCTTATAAGCATCAGTTATACAAAAGTTAAGTTGTAAAATGGACTTGTTTATGTTGTATGTGACACTGTATGATATACTTTTATCTATAAAAATGGACAAAAGCTATAAGGCTAATAAGTAACGGAGGCTTGTATGCACCAATTATCCAAAGATGGAGCTAGAAAATGGACTTGCTTATGTGTTGTCTGACACTTTATCTATAAAAATGAACAAAAGTTATGAGGCTACCGTGGAAAACAAGTAATGGAAGCTTATACGCATGAGTTATCCAAAGGTGAAGTTGTAAGATAAACTTGCTTATGTGGAATCTGGCAATGTATGATATACTTTTATCTATAAAAATGGACAAAAGCTATGAGGCTAATATAGGTAGCAAGTAATGGAAGCTTACACCGATCAGGCATAACATTATGACCTGGTCTGAGTGGATCAGACACAGCAGTGCTGCTGGAGTTTTTAAACACCTCAGTGTCACTGCTGGATTGAGAATAGTCCACCAACCAAAAATATCCAGCCAACGGCGTCCTGTGGGCAGCGTCCTGTGACCACTGATGAAGGACTAAACAGTAGTGACAGATGAGCTATCGTCTCTGACTTTACATCTACAAGGTGGACTGATAAGGTAGGCGTGTCTAATAGAGTGGACACTGAGTGGACACAGTGTTTAAAAACTCCAGCAGCACTGCTGTGTCTGATCCACTTGTACCAGCACAACACACACTAAAACACCACCACCACATCAGTGTTACTGCAGTGCTGAGAATGATCCACCACCCAAATAGTACCTGCTCTGTGAGGGTCCATGGGGGTCCTGACCACTGAAGAACAGGGTAAAAGGGGGCTAACAAAGTATGCAGAGAAACAGATGGACTACAGTCTGTAACTGTAGAACTACAAAGTGCACCTATATAGTAAGTGGAGCTGATAAAATGGACAATGAGTGTAGAAACAAGGAAGTGGTCATAATGTTATGCCTGATCAGTGAATAAGCACCAGTTATACAACACGACCAGATAGCATTGTGCACACTGCATGACTAAATCACATACTTTTGTCCATTTTTACAGATAACAATCTGCTTCAGTGTCAAAAACCACAAAAGCAAGTCTCATCTCGATGCGGTTTGAGGCAAGTGTGGGTTGATTTAGCCGTGCAGTTAGCATAATGTGGTATTAGCTTCCATTACCTGTTAGCTGATAGCCTTCAGTGCAAACTAAAGAAGCAGGCATGCTTTAGCTAACTGACTAAATATGAGGTAAGGGTAAAAATGATGCAAGTTAGTTTAGATTAGTTTAGTAATTTAGATGCTTTATCCAAACATGCGTTTGTGACTAAGAACGAATGAACGCTAGCATCTTATTTCCATGATGCTAATTGATCCCTACATCCGCTCATTTGTTGGGCAGAAGCTACGTTAGCATTTTTGGGCAAAGTCCTCTATTACCAGGCCAGGTGTAGTGTAGTTGAAGACGGGCCACATGGTATCATCTCAGTGACAGCACGGAGAACTGCACAATATGAGACGAAGTACTGTGAGAAGCTCCTACTGATCGATAGTTAGCCTTTGTCCGCTATAGCCATACATTTTCATTGTGCTGACGAATGAATTGAAAAGCAATCTCCGCCTTCTTGTATTGAATAACCACTATCCTGTCTATTTGCCACTTCTGATAATGGCTAATCCTGTTCGCAGCGCCTGCTGTCCTAATACAGTGTTTTGTTAACTGAATTTAATGAAATAGTGGGGGATCACCCCGGCCCCGATCCTAGCGAACTGGCAATAGATCTGTCGTTTTGGGGGGCAGTAAGCTTTGAGAAGAAAGTATTAAACAGTGAGGTTGTGGAGATAGAGGTGTAAGCTTTGGCTCTTCGATCTGACTCCCGTAAACTCCACTGATGTCAGTCAACGGTCGTAGCTGAGAAGCGAGAGCGTTTTTTTCTATCTTCGGCTTTTTTCTATCGACGAATATTGAAGTTATAACCCTATTTCAGAATACATATTTTGTTAAAAGAATTGTACATACTGAGATGTATTTTTGCACAGGCATTTTCTTACACGACGTTTTTTGGTACAACTGAGATCGTTATTATTTATTTAGTGAATGGATCGGTTTTGAGATTATTTGAAGTGGTTCACTGCCAAGCCGATAATGCAATACGCCTCTTACTAGCAAAATGGAGCTTCTTATTTAGTCGTATACTGAAAGTGTTGCCACCGTAGTGGAGCCAGTCGTGTGATGCAAGTTTATTAGAATCATTTTTAGCCCCCCTCAGTCAATCGAATTGATCAGCGAATGTGATCAGAATGGCCTGTGACACTGCGAGAGATTTCATCTGTCCCATGTATTTCAATGAAACAAAACGATGATAACTCATGTCTGTACGCCAACCCGACTGTGTAGGGTTGATGGGGAGACGAAAGCAATTACTTTAACGCGAAAAAGGAGAGTGAACACTGAGCGCAGACCGTTTTTGCACCGCCGTTGCCAAACATATTTAGAAAAACACTGCTTTTTAATCAACCATTCTTTTGCAGCTTTTTAAATAATGACAAAAAAGTGCCTGAATTAGTTTCTCATCAGCTGTTTTTAGACAAGGAGCATTTTTCAGTAGTTGTTTTGTTTCACGTTACTTGAATGTTCTATACTTGGTTTTAGAAGCTTGCTTTTTAAACCTGCCTACAGAGTCCTATTACGTGGTCATTTTCCCTTTTCACATAGTGCAGCGAGTCCTGCATTGACTGGCAAGATTGACACAGCTAATGTAGACAATTATATGGTAAAAGCATGGTCCCAAAGTTCTTTTTCTTTGACTACTTTTGAAGATGTAATTTTGCAAGTCAAAAAAAGGCCTAGTTTATTTTTTTGTGTTTTTTTGTGCTTTGAAAGCTGAACATTGGGTCCCTTTAATTCAGTTCTTTTTATTTTAACACAGATTAATGTTCTGTATACTGTCAGATTCCAACTCCACTGACGATGTTTTCACATGATGGGAAAACGTGGAATATATTTGATAAAAGAAGCACAGATCTGGAATGTGAATCAAAGACAGAACACAGCTCAGTTTATCGGAGGAGGAGCATCTTCATAGAACATAGAGAATTATGTACAAGTGTGTATATTTGAGTTCTTTTTTTATCTACATAATCAAAATCATTTGATCAGCTGGACTTTTGTGTGTTGGCTGCTATGTAATTCATGAACAAACATAGTAGGTTAGATTTACTTAATATTTAAAGAAAAAGATTGTATAGTCTATTTGTTTTGTAACAGGTTTTCTGTAAATAAAAAAGTAATTTATACAGTTATTTATAAGAAAAAAAAGGCTGGATTTACTCTTCTTTATGTTCTTATGGTGTCATGCTCGTTTTTAATTAAATAATACAAAAAAAACTAATGTGAAAGCATGGAAACCCAGTGGCAAAATGAGAACAAATACAAAAAGGTGAATTGTGAAAAAGCACAATGATAAACATCAAATCACAAAGCAACTGAAAATTGATATCACGGCTTCAATAGAGGTTATGCAGTAAAATGGAAGTGTTCCTCTACGCCTCTCCTAGGCCTTCATCCGATTATGTTTGATATTTTAATATTCAACTCAAATTTATTGGTATAGCGCTTTTTACAGTGGCAAGAAAAGATTCCTTAAGAGCAGGAGGAAGAAACCTTGAAGAAGACCTGTATATACAAATACAAATATACAATACTGAATACAGAAAAAAGAAAAGAAATTAGCCCTTCATTGGACAGAGGTATTGAGATTAACCAGTGAAAACCAATGACGAAGTATTTAAATGAACCAATTATAACTGGTGGCTAGTGTTAGAAGCCTGTTAGAACTCAGTATTGTGTCAGGCAGGTGAACAATGTTTAAGATTAAGTAGTTCTAATATAGATCACAGAGCGTATTTAAAGTCAACCTGAACTCAAAATTAACCTTTTTATCTTGTTAGTTGATGCCACCAGTCCATTAAAAAGACAAAAAAAAATAATTCATGTTTTCCTGTAACTGTAGATCAAAACGCAAAAATAATATTAAACAGTGAAAACGTTTCATTCCTTCCCTTCAAATATTGTTTTCTCTGATTTACACTGATTTCTGACTGAATTTTTTTTTTTTGTTTTGTCATATGCAAAAGTTTGAACACTTAGCTGCTCATTTTTAAGAGAAAGGTTAGCATATCCTCTGCAGAGAAGAGTTACATATGGCATTTAAAAAGTTACATGTGGCATTTTCTGAAAATGTAATGCACAATTTCTATTCCTTTAACATATTTAGGAGGAAAAAACAAAATATCACAGAACTTTTGCACAGGCCACATGTGTGTTTTTGAACTGATGAACAGTAACTGTACATTAAAATGTACACAAGTTCCTTCTCTGTAGAGGGTGTGTTAACTTATACTCACTTAGAAAATCAACAAAATGTCGAACTTGACCGGAGGCGTCATGCGACTATGTAAAATAAAAAGTGCAGAAAACAAACAGCAACTTAAAAGCCTAGTTAAGTAAATAGACTGTCAAATGCTTTTACTGGAGACAGTCATTGCAGACAGTGATAATACTTACTTTATGCCTTTTACTCCTCCATAAATCCACACAACAAACTAATGAAGGGTTCTATTCTAGGCACAGACATAAGGTTATCATGTCCTAAAGTGAAATTCGGCGCATGACAGCCGGTGTGACGTCGGGTCACATGCTAAATCCAGCAAAAATTTATAATCTTATCAGAGCAATTGATTCATTTTGCTTGAACATTTTCGAATAACTTACAATGAACATCAGTACTCACAGGTACAACAGGGGAACTCGACACACAAAAAAAAAGGTTCTTAAAGGGTTCTTTAGCAAAGAAAGTGGTTCTATATAGATCCATGAACAGCCAAAGAAGTCTTCGCATGATTAGTTCTTTGCCTCGTGAAAGTGTTCTTCAGATTGATGGAGAATGTGCTGTAGATGGTTCTATATAGAACCTTTTTGAAAAGGGTTCTTCTATTGTTACGATGTCAGGCTTGTTACAATAGAAGAACCCTTTTCGGTACTATATAGAACTCTTCAAAAAGGTGAAATTTGTTATTTGATTGTCATTGTGCTTTGATTTCACATTTTGCCTTCTGTTCTCCTTTTGCTAATTTTGGGGACTTTTGTGTGCATATATGTTGTCATTTGTGTTGTATTTGCAGGTTTACTCTCTACTATATACACATCTTGTGCCTTATGCTGCACTGTTATGCACAGGTGAGCTATGAATTCCTTAGTCACAGACAATGAAGACAAAGATTTCTCTGAAAAGATTTTATTATATACTGTACATAAAACAAAAAAAAGTCATGTTTTACTGCCGGGACAACGTTTGTGTTGAAACAAGCATCAAAGGTTTGACCCACTCAAAAGACGACAGCCCCCCAATACCGTATGTGGCTACATGTTAATGACCCGGGAGAGCTTCTGCACTCTGTTCAGCAGGAGATCGCCTTTCTTTATGGTTTCCTGGTACTGCCAGTTCTTACTGTCCGGCCTGAGGAGAGAGAACAGAGAAAGATTAAAATAGCCATCAGACGACTGGACTGTCATGGTCATAACTACGATAAACTGAGATACTTTACGTAGCATGTGATGTGATGAGGTTACTTTCACTATTACCACTCAGATTTGAAACTATGGTTGCACTATTGTGATACTGGCCTTGGCAACACTGATCTGGCAGAAGGCTGCGATATGCAAATAAGCCTCTAACAACTGTGTGTGCTGAGCATCCTGACATTCCAGATATGTTTGGAGAAATCTGGGCATTTATGTGATCCAAACAAATGCGAAAAACGCAGGCCAGTCTTCAAGGGTCACAAATGAGTAAATATTACAAGGCATTTTGTGATGAGTGGCAGTGTAAACACAATAGTCTCCATATCATATCATGCAGCCCTTACAGCAGCACCCTATAAAAGAAGGCTGTGATTTAAGCAGCACTGTACCTGTTAGTTTCAACAATTTCGTTCACTTTGTCGATCTTGCAGTGCAAACGACCCGCAGCAATGAATCTGGAGAGCTCCCTTGGGGAAGACAGGAAAGAAAAAAGGAATATCAACGAAACGTTTGTGCGTGGACTACTATCAAAGGAGGACTGCGTTCTCCTAGACCCCTTAATCTATTTTAATGCATAATAGATGTTTTCCACGTACTGGTCGATGAATTCTGTGCTGACTCCAAAGGCTTCAGCCATATAGCCCAGGGTGAGAGAACGATAGGACTCCAGCAGCTGACTGTAGGCAAGGATCCGCATCTCGCGTACATAGTAACGGTAGTGTGGAGCGAACAGCCAGTCCCTCTTCATCTCCTGCTCTACACGAGCTACAACAGAAGAACAAGGAGCGGGAGAAAAACATTTTAAATACAGAAATAAAGGCTGATTTATGAAGTACTTTGGTTTCATCTAGAGGCGGGCAATATGACATTCATCACAATCTGTCATAATAATCGTTTCTGCAGATGTTGTGGGTATCATCCGCACTTTAACAGTGACAGACCGCATATTTCGTTAAAAAGAGATTTAGAAGAGGCTCCCAAACCATCCATGGCTTCACTCTATTGAGTGTTAACAATGCTGGGAGTCCAATGGATGTGTTGGTGCATAGTACAGGGTGATTGAGAAAGATTCATCCGATTTTAAAGCAGCATATTTTTACAAGCGTGAGGCGCCCAGGAACCAATCACACACCAACTGAAAGAGGGGGCCATAGAGTTTAAACTTTATGCTCACTTAAACCATTTACAATTCACTGCATTGTTCGGTAATGGTTTACAAGTGAAATAAATCATTTTAAAATCAGATGAATCTTTCTGAATCACCCTGAAAGAACAATCGCTGATAATATTTTTAAATGTAGCAGTACTAGACCAGATTAAAATAGTGGTCTCTTATTTCCCTTTGAGGATTAATAAAGTATTAACTTCACGATTATGTCAGTTACATGTTATCAAACCCCAGAAAAAACAAAATATATTGTGTTGCCCACCCCAAGTTTCAGCTAACCCTTTCATACATGCATTTTCCTCAGAAAGTTAACAGTACTTAAACGGGAAGGGGTTGAGTGTGAACACAAGTTGGACTTAAATACAGAAATTTATCGGCACAAGACCTTGTACAACTCCTGGGAAATTATCAGGAGGGCTCTTGTGAACAGAAGCTGATACATTACTGGAAGATACTTTGATGATTGTGGCTGGCTAAGTGGAACAGCACAGCAATGTTACAGCTGTGTTTTTTAGTTTAGCGAGTGACAAATATACCTCGGGAGTGCATTTTGTACGTGATTCTAAAGAAAAGTGGCAAATCTACATCACTACTGTGCAAAAACTACAGCATGGCCTGCAGAGCAAAGCATTTGTGAGGCTTTTGTATTTACAGTCGAGTTTTCAGTTTTCTCTGTTAAAACGGAGTTTAAGGGGCATGTGGGAATGACGCAAAGCCAAAACAGTAATGGTAAAACTCATGATAATGTCCCAGGTCTGACAGTGAAAGGGGTTTCTGAGTGCCTGCCAGGTGTTATTGAAGCAGAGAAAACTGCAGTGCTATGGCCCCCCAGTGTTGGCAGTGAATAACATCATTATATAATCAACATGAAAAGAGAGATTTGGACTCACCTAGAGACTGGAAGAAGATAGAGTAACGGCACTCATAGAGAGAAAACAGGTACTGACGCACATCAGGAAGACTGTGCAACACCTCCAGAATCTCAGCACCTTTTATTACCTGAAGGGAGAAACCACCACAATCCCAAATTATAACCATACAGCTCAAATACATGGAATTAATAGTAATGTAACTGATTAACACAAAAGCCATTAAAACCTATGCACCAAAAGCAACAGATAGAGAGAGGACAATTACATATATACAAAGGTGTGTGATGATCCCAAATATCTCACCTTTTCTCTCAGGTCAGGCCTCTTCAGAGCGATCATGCACACATAAACGGTATACGTGACGAAGGTTTTGTAGTCCATTAGTTCATATGAGGTGAAAGTGGACACTGTGTCCAGGAACAGCTCAGCCGCCTGCTTGAAGTCCCTGATGGCCACGCAGTAGAGGCCCTGATATACCTTCAGACGATTCCTCCTGTCCCAGTCACCACCCTCTTCAATCAGACTGCAAAAGAGATTTAAAAGATTGAAAAAAGCTCAACACCAGCAATAAATCATCAAAATGTACACAATTTTCCTCTTGACCCAAACACAGTCGATCAGCCAGGCATGTTTGGTGTCTGAAGTTAGCTTTTTTGGGTTGGCACTGAACCTAAGAGGCCGAGTAACAGAACCTTACAATCACCAATCTGCCAAACATGGAGTTGCTTATGTGGCATCTGACACTGTTGGGCAGTGTTCATAAGGCTACATTATACCTGCATAAGCTCTTCATGGCAACTGACGTAAACCTATATCACCATTCACAAAGCCTTATTCCAATAGGTGTCATCTGTCAGTTTTGATGTCAGGTTGGCATCAGTTTTTTCTGACTTGGTAGCTCTGTGTATGGCACAGTGACAAAAAGCTGATGTGACATTGTGCAGCATTGTCACTAAAAGGCCTGGGACACACTGAACCGACTGTCGGGTGGAATCAGTGAGGTGTGTATGGTACAACTGACTTAAGTCGTTTCTCATCAGCACTTTTTTTTGGCCGGCGTGAATCGGCGTCAGCAGCTGATCACAGAAGAGTTGTTAGTAATATTTAATGCTGTTATTACTAGCAGTTGAAAATGCTCCTTGCATCCCCCATCAAATCCACCTAGTAATAATAGTAGGATAGTAGGAACTAGTAAGAATGGACCAAACTAGTATTTAGAGCATTACTATGATTACATTAAACGATCCCACATTTCAGTCACATTTTATGAACCTGCATGCATTTTAATTCACTGTTTAAGGTACGTATGTTCAATTTTAAGTAGGCTTTAAACCCACCCAGTGATCCTCATGCTGTTTTATCTTCACTTTCACACACTAGGGTTAGCTTAAACACAGACATTTGAAGCTTATGATGCGTTCAAACAATACGTTCTTTAATTTGTACGCTGCAGTTTTAGTTTTAGACTATTGCCAACTTAGACATTAGATGCATCAGACATCATCAGCTGTAGTCTTCACTACGTGTTCAAGTGCAAATTTTCACAGGAGATAAGAAGCGATCATAAGCTGGACATAGTTCTTAAGTGTCACCTTGTGTGTCCCAGGCTTGACATACATACACTGAGCTACAAAGTCAGGGGTCATAATGTGCCATGTCACTCGACCCAAGAAAGTTGTCATGAAACAATCCAGTGTCACCTGATATGTGTTATCATCAAAAATTCACAAAAGCAGTCTTTACAACAGTTGACACCTATTTGGAATAAGTGTTTAAGAATGTTCATGTAGGTTTATGACAGCTGTCATTAAGACCTTTTGAAGGTGTCTTGCAGATTAAGAACAATGGGCCTCATTCACCAACCGTTCTTCAGAAGAAATGTCCTCTTAAAACCCACTTAGACAGTTTGTATGAAGATTCTGACATTCGCCAAAGTTTTCTTAATTTGGATTTGTTCTTAGGTAAGAACAGAATCGACAAACTCAAGAGCACAAAGGTGCAAACAATGCTGTGGTTTAAGAACACGTCATGAATCTGATGTAGACTTTTTCTTAGGACCTTCCTCAAAAACAAATGTAAGAAAAACTTAGGAAGAATTGGTGAATGAGGCCCGATGCCCTGCAGTAGTGCTACAAATAACAAAATGCCAACTGGTGGGCACTACTTCCTTTAGTTGTTAGCTACATTGTAGTTCCAGTGTAAAAGCACAGAAACTTTAGATATCAAACATGTTTCCTAGGAAACAGGAAAATTACCCCGAAATGTGAATTCGATTTTTCCCCCAAACCACTTCTTTAATAATTGTGTTTGGGTTTATTGATTTTAATCTTTTATGGAATAATACCTCTTGGCCTTCTCAGTGTTTCGAGTGATGAGGTCATTATCCATATAAAAGAGGCCAATCCTCAGCAGATAGAACACAATGTCTAAGCGATGTCCCAGTGCAACTGTCTTGTCATAGGTTTTTCTGAAAGCAGTCAAAGCTCCTTCCTGCACAAAAGGACGAGAAAAGTCAAGGAATAAGGATATTAGTTTGATAATGAGGTGAAAAAAAGAGTCGTGCTTATAAATAAGTTATTATTATAAATAAGGTTATTCAGTTACCTTGTCCCCGATCCTAATCAGATACTCAGCTTTGGCCATCATTGCATCCCGGATCTCGCTCTCCCCGAGGTTCTTCTCTGCATCCTCCAAGACATCGTCCAAGCGCTTCAGCTCATCCTCATTGGCCTTCTTCATTTTGCCGAGAAGGTCCGAGTCCACAGGCCACTTCAGCTCCTTGCACAAGGCCTCGTAGTATGGAGCCATATCTAAAAAGGCACATGCTGAACTTAGTGACAGAGCTTAATAACCAGCTGTATTACATAAATGTGAACAAGTAAAAATTCAACTTTTACTTTTTTCCAGTAACAATAGAAAAATGGTAGAACTTAGTATTTACTAGTAAGAATAAAACAAATTGTGTTGTTTAGAGTTTTTACTAACAAGAACAGAACAAATAGCACAATTTAGAGCATCACTAATGTATGAGAAAATCCCTCAGTAGTCACAAAGCAAAAAAAATAAATAATGCATGTGTGAACTGAACTAGTTCAGATGCTGAAAGACAGAAGATTAAATGGACACTGCAGTCAAACTGAAAAATGTATGCATCGCTTTATCTGTTGTACACATGCATACTTTTCTTACAGTAGAGCTGTAAAAGTCTCTGAAGCAAAATCTCCTGACTCAAAAACTGGAAAACCACCTTCTGATGACGCATCACGAAGATGGAAGTAAACTCTGAAACACTAGTAGTGCTCTGAGATGGACAATCAGCGGAGGGTTTTCCTTGCTAGTCTGCTATGTTGTTTGGGGCTAGTGCTATATCACTATTGCTAGCTAGAACTATAGATGTACTTATTTGCCCCCAGATCTAGATTCCTCATAATGTATTTATATACTGCATGCATAAAAACAAGAAAATTGATACAAAATCATGAGGCTGGAGGTGCTGTGCTACAGAACATAAAATAAACAGCCTATAAGACACGTTTTAGTCAGAATGCCCTTTAAACCCACAGTGATTATAAATGTGCTCCACTGCTACAAAATAAAAAACGTATTTTAATACGTTTAGTATTTTAACGTTTAAAAATTAAACTTATTTTAACTGACAGTAACAGTTGCTAACTGCCTTCTTTAAAATAGGGTCCCTAGACTGGAGCCTTTGCCCCCTCAGCCATGGCACCATTTAAAAACAAAGTGAAACAGCTGTATTTCACATTAAACAGACACCGCAATGCTCAGTTAAATGGTTTTATTACACTACAGGAACCTAAATTTGGGTCTTACAGTGACCAGACCTCTCAGAAATTACGTTAAGCTGGAGAAGTTGGAGCCGGCCTGTCAGAAACAAGAGCCGCTAGCTTAGCATCTCCTATGCTAACTTTAGCAGCCTAGTCATCCAGTGCGCGGCTCTGGCTAAGCTATGCTAAGCTAATGGCGATAGCGGTCCGAGCACGGAGCGAAGTTCCCGTTCCACCTTAAATGGTACAGCAGTTACATACTGACACATCAGGCGCCAGAATGAAAAGCTGCACAATTTAAGGTGGAACGGGAAATTCGAATAAGATGCTAACTAATTAGCTTATAGCGAATAGAAAGCCAACTTCAGGCTCGAGTCCGAGCTGCAAGGTTAGTCTCGGTCAGCTGAGTAAATAAAGACGCTCCGGGCTCCAGTCCTGACTTATGAGCCGATCCTGGCGGTGTTTGTGGACTCACTGTTGGCCCGGATCGCCTCCATCAGCTCGGATTTGAGCTCCGTGTCCTGCCGGTGTCCATCCAGAGTGAGCAAAAATTTCAGCTGCGCGATCTTCAGGTCGGGGTTTTTAGGCAAACCCTCTTCTTCCAGATTCTCCAGAGGCATCTGTGCGGATTCGGGGCCGAATTATAAGAGAATATTTTAAATAAAGAGGCCGGGAGTGACACAGCAGAGCCGCCGGAGGATGACGGGGTAATCTACACCAAAAACACACCCGCGAACAATACGGCACCCCCTCCGTCAACGACACGCGGAAAAGAGCGGACAGAAACGCAGCGGCTCCCAGAGCTACTGACATCCGGTGGCCGAGTAATGTTTTACAGGCAGATCAACAGTTTGGAAAAACGCGCGACGCGTATGAAGTTATTCATTTTTATTGGAACCCTACGGAGCCCCTAAAGCGACATGGTGGATATTTTTAATAAAGCATAGCGCTAAATTACTATATTGAGGCCACAAATTAATATATTGAGGCCACAGGTTACTATGTTAAGGCCACAGTTTACTACATCGAGGCCACTAGTTACTATATTGAGGCCGCAATTTACTACATTGAGGACACAAATTACTATATTGAGGCCATAAATTACTTTATTGAGGCCACAAGTTATTATGTTAAGGCCATAGTTTACTACATTGAAGCCACAAATTAATATAATGAGGCCACAAGTTACTATATTGAGGCCACAAGTTACTATGTAAAGGCCACAATTTATTACATTGAGGCCACAATTTACTGTATCGAGGCCACAAATTACTTTATTGAGGCCACAAATTACTATGTCAAGGCCACAATTTACTACATTGAGGCCACAAATTAATACATTGAGGCCACAAATTATTATGTCGAGGCCACAATTTACTATATTGAGGCCACAAATTAATATATTGAGGCCACAAGTCACTATGTTAAGGCCACAATTTACTACATTGAGGCCACAATTTACTGTATCGAGGCCACAAGTTACTATGTTAAGGCCATAGTTTACTACATTGAGGCCACAAATTTATATAATGAGGCCACAAATTACTATGTTGAGGCAGTAATTTACTATATTGTACGAGCTGGGCTTCGCCGATCCTTACCTCCCAGTTTCTGGCTTCAATCTCATCAGCTACTTTTTCTTCGCTGTCTGCTTTTGAGTTTATATTCTTCTTCCGGCCGCTATCCCACTTCTGACACCAGTGGTAATCAATAGACAAATCGACAAAAGTCATTATTCTGCACCAAGAACAACTCTTCAATTAACAACCAGCAGAAATATATACACGTCTAATGCTGCCCCCATGGGGGAGGTCATCACCAACCACATACTTGACGCTACCGGTGACCCCCCCACACACAAACACAAACACCCCAGACACAGAATAACACATAATACATCACACACCTTTTAACTAACAGACAACATAAACAAGAGTAGCCTCTTCCCTGCATGCCAGCTCCTGATTGGCTGCACACCCCATGGCTGTCGCCAAAATATTGAGGCCACAAGTTATGAGAAACTTAACTCGTGGCTCTGTAGAACCCCATTCTCACCAGGTAAATGATTTTTTTCTCCTTCTCTGTTTCTGGCAGCAGTTTGTCAAAACTTTGGTTTAGCTTATTGGAATAATGACTTATTTTCTCAAAGACTAAGTCAAAAATAATTATTATTTTTTCAAAATATCAACTTACTATGTTGAAATAATAACTTACAAGGTCAAAATAATAATGTATCCCATAATAATGGCTTATTATCCCAAAACAATTATTTACTTTCTTGAAATTGAATAGCCCAGAACGAATAGCTCATAGTATCTCAAAATCTCAAAACAAGTGATTATTTCAAGTATTAAGTCCATATTTTGACAAAATGAACTATAAATAAATACAAAATAAAACTTTTGATTGTACCTTCCAACAGTTTTATTCGCAAATCCTTGCATATGCAAATGATACATACAGTGGTCCCAAAAAGTATTTAGCCATTTGAAGTTCACTGTGGTGAAAAACAAAATGTCAAACCAAGTGGCATTTATTTTAAACTGGCCATTCCAAGACACAAGTATTCTTTCAAAATGCTTTTTCAAATCATTATTTCTTTGCGGATTTCAGTAGGTTTACTTTCAAAATGTATTTGTACACTTCTGAGTTCATCATCCTGTCACTGAACATGAGCTCACCGACACTAGTGTAAGAAAAATAGACCCAGACTTTGACGTTTCCACCTCTGTGCTTCACAGTACAGCGGCCTTTTTGGCTTTCTTCTCCAGGCTTTCTCCACACTAAAAGCCCACCATCGTTTTGAAACACATCATTTTGTTAAACCAGTTAAGAATTAAACTAAAGAACTTTGAACTTTACTAATGATTAAATGGTTAAAGTGTCCAAATTCTTTTGTGGGCCACTGTGGTGTAAGGATTCAAAAATATCCAGAGACCATTCAGTTTAGTGAATTCAGCTACTTTAAGGTGCCCTTATTGCTGCCACAGGAAATCAACAGCACATTCATAGCTTGTATAGTCTTCACAGAAAAGCACTGACCAATAGTATTGGCCACACTCACCATGCCCAACACCATGCCTTAGTGGGATATAATAAACCCCCCTAACAAAATCATTTCTCCTGTTGATTCTTCTTTTGACTGCCGTGGTGTCAGAAGTGGGATAGCACCCTCCAGCAGCCAGGACGAAAATGATACAAAGCCCCCCAGCGTTGGGCTGCGGAGCAGTGGAGCTATGTTTTCTGGAGTGGTAGAGCTCCATCCATCCTTTGGGATGAGCTGGAGTGATCCAAAGCTGATCATCCAACATCGGTACCTGACCTCTCTAATGTTCCATCAAATCCTCACGGCAATGTTCCAACATCTAGTGTAAAGCCTTCCCAGAAGAGTAGAGGCTGTTACTGCAGCAAAGGAGAACAAACTCTTAATTTCAGAAGAAACATTGGACGAACAGGTGTCTACAAACTTTTGGACATATAGTGAGTATAAAGTATATAGGGAGAACACTGTTGAATATCCATTCTTGCAGGGTTATTGCGCTGCCCCACATGATGTAATCATGACGTTTTCAACTTGTGTAAAAAATTAATCTTATTACTCTAGATACCTAACAGACCTTTAACATGTGTTTGGTCAACATGAATCATCATTCTTACACAGAGGTTCAAGTGGACGGACATGGACAACTTGTTGAGACAACTGGTAGGCCAACTTCATATTTTTAAACATTTTCAAGCTGTTTTTTGCCAATCAATTGCCACTAGTTACACTAGCTAATATGGCTGAGCTCCAGTAAGTGAGAGAATGATGAAATATAATGAACTGTGATATATGAATGATGTAATGTTGTTTGCTTATTCCTCATCTAAATCCAGAAAGTGCTTTGCGAATTTCATCATTGTTTCAAAACCTTTGGAAGTGCGCTTTGATTATTGTAGCACAGGGGTGCTCCTTTAAAAGTAAAGTATGTTTTTTCCTTCTCCTGTAAAGTTGCTATTTTGGAGATATGAGGTTTTGATCTGACAGCAGCGTTTTATATATATATTTATATTGTTTTTGCCATATGTTTACATTTGAACAATTCTCTGACCCCTAGCCAAAAACGAACAGCCATACTGCTAGTCTATGTATCATTCTCATAGACAATAAAATAAACGAAACAAACAAAAAACAGGACTTTCGTCAGAACTGGCTTCTCAATAGCTTGATTCAGTTTTCAAATGGTTGAAACAGATACCTCCATTGACTTTAAGTGCTACAACAGGGGTGCACAACTCCAGCACAGCTTAGAGGTTTCCCTACTCAAACACACCCACTAAAGCTGCCAATTAACAGATTAGTACAATCAGGTGTGTTTGAGTAGGTAAATCACCAAACTGTGCTGGACACTGGCCCTCCAGAACTGGAGTTGTGCACCCCTGTAGCACTTAAAGTCAATGGAGGTATCTGTTTCCACCAGTTGAAAAATGAAGCAAGCTATTGAGCAGCCAATGCTGATAAAAAGGCCTGTTATTTTATTGTCTATGAAAATGATACATAGACTAGCCATATGGTCATTCATTTTTGGCTAGGGGTCAGAGAACTATTCAAATGTAAACATATGGCAAAAACAATATAAATATATATATTAAACGCTGCTGTCAGATCAAAACCTCATATCTCCATAATAGTAACTTTACAGGAGAAGGAAAAAACATACTTTACTTTTAATGTAAGTCAATGGAACCAGACTTTTTTCCATGTCATTTTGGGCCGTTTCTTTCAGTCCATTCATCATGAAATTTACAAACAATACGAAGGACAAGAGGCATTTTCAAATTATGTCAAAAACTGAAAAATAAAAGATTTTATTCTGACAGCAGTGATATATATAGACATACATGGCAATCAGTTAAGGCTTTACTTTCACTTAAGTACACTTTGTCTGCTCTGTTTCCACCTCTGGCCAAAACATTGTGTTTTAATCCTAATCTTGTTGTTTCAGGTTCGGGGGAAGGCCCTGCTCTTTATCATAGTTCTTGGGCTGGGTGGATGCTTCCAGGTTGGATGCCACAACACATTAATTAGCTCGCCATCTCCGGTGAGTTTATTACTCAATATATCTCTTCTATAAGCATTCTAACACAATTAAGCCCTTCTAGAGGCCTTGACTCTACTTGGTACTTTGTTTAAAAAGACTATAACCCAGGAGGTCTGATTTAGTCAGTTATTATTTAATAACTCAATTTTTGTAGTCAAAGACAGTCTTTCCTGCTCAGTACTCTTCATGCTTAAAAGTATGTTTCAATATATAACCTCTTTCTGTGGGCCACTTAGCGGCCATCCTTACTGCGGAATGGAAACTGATGTGCATATTATTAATTAATATAATACGATTAAATATTTTTCTCTGTAACTTTATCAGATTAACTAAATAACAGATTATCAGATTAACTAAAACACTGTTCACTGTCTGTGAAATGTTGTGACTGTGTTGAGCTGCTAGCGAGCAATGAGGACTAAAAGGGGAGGGGTTATGAAAGAAATTCACACCTCTTCACAAATACAGCCATGCTGAGATAAACTGGACAGCAAGTCCAGCTTTTTAATAATAATAATAAAAAAACATAAAACTGCCACAATAAAAATAGCATTTAAACTCAATAAAAACACTCTATCGAAATATCTTAAAAAAAAAGCATAGTTCAGCTGAGGAACCCTCAAAACAGGCTGAAATTGCATTTTATGACAAAGGAGGAGTTAAATAGAATGTAACATCCATTTAAAGATCTTTTGAGACAACTTTGGGCCTGTTAGTTCAGTGTAAATAAACCCTTATTGCAAAATATAATACACTATGTGTCTGTTCATCCAACGTTTCTAATGAAATCCAGGTTGTTTGTAGAGAATTTATAACGGCCTCTACTTCTCTGGGAAGGCTTTACACTAGATGTTGGAACATTGCTGTGAAGATTTGATTGCATTCAGCCACAAGAGCTCTAGTGAAGTCAGGTGCTTAGGTTGCATAAATAGTTCTGGGTCACTCCAACTCATCTCAAAGGTATTGGATGGAGCTCCATCACTTCAGAGGACGCAGTTCCACTGCTCCACGGCCCAATGGTGGGGACTTTACACCCTTCTATTCAGCGTGTAGCATAAATATAGGCTTTGAATGATTTGCACATCATTGCATAATATTTTTTTTTGACATTCTGCACAGCATCACAACTTTTTTGGAATAGAGGTTGTAATATTATTTGTGAAATACTGCGTTCTGTGCCTTCTGGAAATATTGCCACCCTCTGCAAAGATAATTCTGGCAAAATGTTCAATAATGTGAGTAAGAAGATCATAATTTCCTCATTCTGTGTTCGTCCACAGTTCATTAAGAGCTTTATAAACAGCAGTTGGACTCAGCGCTATGGAGAAGCTCCAGGAGAGAACACAATCACATTCATATGGTCTGCTATAGTGTCTGTCTTTGCTTTGGGAGGACTTCTGGGCTCCATCAGTGTCCGGTGGGTCACCAACCTACTGGGGAGGTGAGAGTTTCTATCTAATTTTCTGTTTAACCAGTACTTAAAGAGGAATTCCACTGATTTTTCTAAATGTCTGCATAATAAAATGGTTAAAATGTAAATAGAGTCAATCGGATAGAGTTGATAGGAACCAGGTGTCTAAAGTGTTTAATGCCTGTAAAATGCTCACTCACAGAAAGTTATTTAATGAAATGGTTATGAATGAAATGCCCGTGAGACATTTTTTGAGAAGATTTTGACCTAAAACATGATGTTTAAAACCAATTCATGCTGGAGAGGTACATATAGGAAGTTGTATGGCAAAATTGTCCCCAAACAAAAGTTATTTCTTCCAGTTTGCCACAATTTTAGCATTATCAACAAATAAAAATACACCTGTAGGTCACTGGTGGTGTTGGATAGTAAATAAAATGACTAAATTTGTGTTGTAGACATCATGACCCCTGGTTCCTATCAGCACCAGAGTCTGTAAATTTCTCTACATTGAACCATTTCACATCAAACCACTCTGAGTGACTTTGTTTTATGATCTCAGCAACAGAGAAAATTATGCAGAAAATTTTAAAAATGGTTCCTCTTTAAAATTTGTCAGCAGATAACCATTTCACGAGCTAATTTCACAGGCCTAATTTAAGCAAAAGTTGAATAAAGAGAATAAGCAATAAGATTACTAATTATTCTCTGTGCCACTATTGTCTCCCTCACAGAAAGAGAGCTATGATCTGGAACAACGCAATCAATGTTGTAGGTTTAGGCATCATGATCATCAGCAAACCCGCAAACTCGTTCGAGATGATCCTGATCTCTCGCTTTTTCTTTGGTTTCACCTCAGGTAAGCCCCTCTCACCTGCTACATACTTTACAACACCAATTTAGAGACATTTCTAATTCCTCAGTATGCAGTTGCACTCAATTTATCTTAAGTCTTAATGCACTATGCACTACTATCACCATGTCTGCTTTTTTGATTTTCAGTAAAAGTTCTTTACAATGGAAATGTTCCAGTGATTCTGCTTGTTGTTGATTGTAAAGGTTTAGGTGGGAACCTCCATGTCATCTACCTTGGAGAGATCTCACCCAAGAAAATAAGAGGGATGGTCACACTCACTGTCGCCACCTTTAAAGCTGTCGGAAAACTGACAGGGCAGTTTGCAGGTCTAAGGTGAGGCCTAACTTTTATTCTTAGAGCTATCTGGAAAATGCAGACGTTCCATTCCTAATTTAACACAAAACTCACATAATTAAAGTATTTATACATCTGAATATTATGAGTTAGATGACGATAGTGTTGGAAATAAACTCTTGTATCATATAGTACCATTGTATTGTGACTAGCATGTTAGCTTATGGCTAGTATGTTAGCTTGGGGACAACACATTAGCTTGGAGCAATAGATTAGGCTACTATTATAAACTACACTTTAAACTTCTGCTTTAAATATTGTGCTTTTATTACATTAAATGCTCTATTAAACCGAAAATGGAAGCATTTGCATATCGCTGCCGTCGGAACGAAAGCTCGTATCTCCAAAAAGGAAACTTTACAGGTTACAGGTGAAGGAAAAATGTTCTTAACTTTTAATGGAAGTAAATTGAGAATTTTTTTTTTCCAAGTAATTTTGGACCATATCTGTTGGTCCGTACAACAAGAAATTTTGACACAACATAAAGGGCAACTTTTCTTTTCAAATTAGGTAAAAAATGGAGATACAAGGTTTTGTCTTGACAGCAGCGATATTTAGGTAAGGCATATTTTCAGCCACTCCTTATTTTTGCTGTTTCAAAAATGTATTGAATTGAGACACCACTGTATCATATTAAATCAAATAATGAAGTACAGTATTGGTTCACCTAAAATATCAGCTAAAGATAGCATTGTTAATGTAGACAATAACTTAGCAAACAAGCTAGCGTAATGGTTGCCAGAGTTTTGCTTTGTCATTCAATTTGAATGTGATGTTTTGATGATGTTTTGATGCCAATTTGATGTTAGTTAATTTAACCTGTGTCGGCCTACAGTTTCTCAGAAATCTATAATGTTTTATCAGTAAGCTGGACATGAATGTAAACCAGGTGTGCGCAAAGCCAGTTAGCTTGCTATTATTAGCTAACAGTAGCTAGCTAGCCAGAATGATAGATATTGAGTAGTTCTTGTTAAAGAAGTAGAAGTAGAATACTTTACAAAATAGCCATGGCTGTTGAAGCGATGCTTATATAAGAAAGAAAATCACATTTAATTACAAAGATTGACTTTTTGTGATCTTTTTCACCTTGAGTAAGAGCTGTTGGAAAGTGTTAAGCTAAGATAGCAAGATTCCTTATTATAAAGGGATTTTAATATTTTTCTTTTTGTGTGGAGAAGACTGAAAATACTCTGTGAAAGCAGAATTTTCTCTTTTTTGGATAGAGATACAATTGTTATAATACCTATATGAATTGAGGGAAAAGGAATATTTGTTCCAGATATTTTTCGTTAAAAAAACACAGCGTACAGTGTTTCTCCCAGTTATAATGTTTCTCCAGTGCCGTTTGTTACTCAACACTAATGTGTAAGGTACCATAATGTACTAATACCTCAATATGCCTGTCTCACAGTGAGATCCTGGGTCGGGAGGACTGGTGGAACATCCTGCTCTGTGTCCCAGCCTTTTTCTCCATAATTCAGATGGTAACGCTGCCTTTCTTCCCTGAAGCTCCAAGATACTTACTGATAGAGAAGGGCAACACTGAACAGTGTAAAAAAGGTATTCACATCAAGTTCAACAAGTCTCTCAAAGCTGATCTGTCCTTAGTTTACAAAGAGGTCACCCTCGTCTAAAAATTAATGCAGACGTTTATGTTTGTGCATCATACACAAAATAAAATAAGTACATCTACTTTTGTACCGGATTGCCATGTGCACAAATGATTGGTATTATTGTAGTTTTCTATTTTCGTTCTTATTATTGGTATTATAGATGATACTAATAATAGTTTTTGTGTAGTTACGGCAAATGAAGCTTATTTATCAGGTTGTTAAAATATAGGACAGCTTAGTGTTACGTCAAAACAGCAGACAACTTATTTACACCCAGAAGTACAGCTAACTTATCCACCAGGAAGTATAGACAACCGTCATGTTTACAAACATTCTGATTGGGTCTATTACACTTGAATTTACATACATTCGTGCCAGACATTGAGTTCGATTGAACAGATACGCCAAAGAGTATTTGTTCTCTCCTACTCTATGCATACATGCTGTGTGAACCTTTGCATGTGCTTTTGTGTGTATATGTGTGTACATGTGTTTACATATTTATGTTTGTGTGTGTACTGCAGCGCTGCAGTGTCTGTGGGGTCCGGGGGACTACAAGCTGGAGATTGAGGAGATGCGCCTAGAGCAGGCGTCTCTGGGAGGAGAGCGCAGTAAGACTCTGCTGGAGCTGCTGAGGGACCAGAGCGTACGCTGGCAACTTCTCTCAATGTTCGTCATCAATGGAGCTATTCAGTTCGGTGGCATCCCAGCGGTAAGTAACCTAGAACAGGGGTGCTCAACTCTTGGTCTTGGTGATCTCCCACCTTTGAAAGTTTAGTTCCGTAATATTAATTCCAATATATCTCCTGAAGGCCTTGATTAACTGGACCAGGGCGTTAGATTGGGGTACTGGACAGTAGAGTTGGGCCCTCTAATTTGCATTTAACAAGACTCCACATCACTTCAGTGTAAAGGGGAGGGGCTAAACTGCTGAATGGGCAAACATACTGAGGAATCACAACCATGGTTATGACATCACAACCATGATGAATTCTGAACTGCTTTTGCAGTCTAGGTTTCAGTCATTGCCGCTCACACAGGCAGTTCCCACCCGTTTGTTTTAATCCTTTTTGAAAACAAGACTTTCAAACCTGACCCTGGATTTCAAAGATCACTGAAGTCCTCTCATGATCTTCTTGTACTGTTGTTCATATTGCAGTATGAGGCTTTCTGATCTATTCTCTTCTGTTTGCACAGGTCAGCGTCTTTTCTTTCAGCATCTTCCAGGAGGCGGGAATTCCTGTGGAAAAGATCCGTTACGTCACTCTGGGGGTGGGGGTATCTGAAATCCTCACCAACATCACATGTGTGAGTTCTAAAGTACATCAGAATGAGCACTTCTGACCCTTCAAAAGATTGTTTACAGATTTAAAAGATGGACATGTGATCTGTGTGCATCTGAATGATGTTCTACTATGTGTACGTGTATATATTTTACACACAGGGTCTGCTGATTGACCGTGTGGGCAGGAGAGTGCTGCTTTGGGCAGGTTTTGGTTCCATGGCGGTCATTATGGCACTGATTACCGTCAGTCTGGAGCTAAAGGTGACTGATTTTCACCCAACAACCAGATTCATATGCTATGGATCAACTGTACTGTCATAGATCAGTTATTTACATGAGCACTGAGTAGAGGCAGTAGAGACTGAAGACTGATACAGTCCTATGCAAGTGTGAACATTCCTGGTCAAATTACATGTTTTGTTTTAGTGCACAATTTATTTTTAGTTTATATTAGATATTAGGAATGATATATCATTAGATATTAGATATTAGATATTAGATATTAGATAATAGAAAACAATTAAAACCTAAAATGTATGTGTACAATGTGCCATAATGTTTGCACAGGCCACAATTATGTTTTATTTTTATTATTTGTTGTGTGCTCTTTGTGGTTCCACAGAGGATGTGTACATATTGTCCCTTTTGCATATGACTGTTTTTGTATTAAAAAAAAACAGTAATTGCAATTTAGATAATTTTTTTTTGTTATCCAATTTCATGCCCATTTTTGTTTAACATCTGAATATAATCTAAATAAATCCGAGTTCTGAACATACAGTCATATGCAAAAGTTTGCACACCCCTGGTGAAATGACATTGTAAATGAAATAAGCTAACACATCTTCTAGAGAGAACTGAAATGTCTTTTTTTTTTAAATATGCCAAATTTTTGTGCACAATTTCTGTTTATTCGCTGAGTTTAACAGATTGAGAAAAAAAAAAAAGCATAAAATATAAAATGCAAAATGTTTATTTTGACCAGGGGCACCCAAACTTTTGGAAACAGTCGACTGTAGCTCCAGGAACTCCCTTATCTCAACAAAATGACCAGTCCCAGATCAAATAAATGTATACAACTCAAAAAATCAAACGCAGTCGTTTGCGAAACTTTGGGTGCTTCTGTTCAAATGACCTTTTGTATAGTATCGGGTGCTCACCTGATAGTATCTGGTGCTCACCACATAGTATTGGGTGCTCATCTGATAGTATTGGGTGCTCACCTGATAGTACCGGGTGCTCACCATGTAGTATCAGTTGCTCCCTTGATAGTGTTGGGTGCTCACATGATAGTATTGGGTGCTCACCACATAGTATCGGGTGCTCACCACATAGTATCAGGTGCTCACCTCGTAGTATCCGTTGCTCACTTGACAGTATTGGGTGCTCACCTGATAGCATTGGGTGCTCACCACATAGTATCTGGTGCTCACTTGATAGTATTGGGTGCTCACCTGATAGTATCTGGTGCGCACCAGATTTTTACCTAATAGTATCTGGTGCTCACTTGATAGTATTGGGTGCTCACCTGATAGTATCTGGTGCGCACCAGATTTTTACCTAAAAAACATACACCACGTCCCTTCAGGGGCTCTGGTGTAACTCTCACTTAGATAATCAACATGTAATTTGAGTCAGGTTGTTCAAACTTTGATAACTGTGTTAATAATCTCTAATCGATACCCTCTCACTCTCTCACATCACCAGGATTACTCTTTCTGGATTCCGTACAGCACTGTCGCCCTCGTATTCCTCTTCGTCATCTGTTTCGGAGGAGGACCAGGTGAACCCTCCTTTACCACCTTTAAACTTGAATATCTTTGAGAAAAGCCTTTCAAAGCCATTAATACAATTCATTAATCAATTGTCTGTCTTTGATTGACAGCTGGGGTGGTGCCATCATTCAGCCACGAGATATTTGTCCAGTCGTATCGCTCTGCAGCGTTTGTGTTCATTGGAATCATGACGTGGGCCGGTTTCACTGTGCTAGGATTTATCTTCCCTTTCCTTCTGGTAAGTCTGATGTTATTACCACAGTTTCGAATTCTGCCATCACTCACTGAGGCCCCCATAGCCCACCATTAACCATGCCAGACTGCAATCACCACTTTTATTAATGTATCATCAAATTTAGATCCTTTTAACACAGGCTATACAATTAACATTGATATTTCTGTAGGAAAAACCTTTTCAAATGCATTACTTACAAAGAATGATTAGGCATAAAAGCAATGTTTGTTGCATAGTGACAGCTTTAAGTGTTCCTCATCTTCGTCCAGCTATAACTCTCCACTCTCCTTATAATTATAACTTTATAGCTTTCTTGCCATAGCCAGTGTTGTCTGGTCTGATCTATTCTATTGCTGTTGTTTTATTCAAGACTGTATTGTACGTTATAAAATATTTGACAATACTTTCCAGATAATTTGCATGGTAGATCAGATGAGGCAAGTAGGTTACTGAATGACCAATGCTACAATACAGTCTGACCAGTAGAAGAAAGCAAGATCACGGCCGTGTCACAGAGACAAAAAGGTCAAAATAGTCTAATGTAGGCGGTCAAAATGACCACTAATGGTTTTATGAGGTAGAAATACTTCGTCCTTTTTTGTGTTTCGTAATATTGATCTCATAACAATGTCTAAAATATTCACTTATTTAATACGAGTCAGGGAACCGCAAATGTTTGGGTGCCCCTGGTCAAATTACATGTTTTTGTTGATTTTTTTGCACACATTTACGCACTTACATACGCCATTTTCTGCAAATTTTAATGCACAATTTCAATGTATTTGCAGAGCTAAAAATATTGGACAAAATAAAACATAAGCTATGCCATAACTTTTGCACAGACATAATTTTAATATGATAAATTCAGCAAGTAAACAGTAATTGTGCATTAAAATGTACAGAAGTGTGTTCTCTGTAGAGGTCGAGTTAGCTCATTATCACTTCAACAAACTATCAACAAAATGTTATGTGACCGGGGTGCCCAAACTTTTGCATATGACTGTATGGGAGTTTATTTTGTCAAGATGATCTTCAGATTTCATAAAATCAGCCTCAGCCTTTCAAGTGTTGATTTGTCAGTGGTGTATAGCACAATCTAACGTACTATGTTAAAATAAGAAAATACCTGGTGACTTGATGTAGACTGTCAGGTACAGAGTCCATTATTATGGCTGTTGTTAAGTTCTTGTGTCTTGTACCTACACATTCATAACTACAGTATGAACTGCACTGAATAAAGAGCTGCTGCGCAACAGCTAATGAGCAGCTTTCAGCACACCATTCCAGCTGTGCTCGGCTGAACAAAGGCTCATGCGATGTTCTCTTGTGTTCCTCAGGCCGCTCTGAAGTCCTTCAGCTTCACGCTCTTCTCGTGCGTCTGTTTGGCCGCGTCGCTCTACATTTTCTTCACCCTCCCAGAAACGAAGGGCAAAACTCCCCTGGAAATCTCTGAGGAGTTCAGGAACATCAGAATATGTGGCTCTTCCACTGACGACAAGTGCTTGGAGACGAGACTGTGAAAAACAAACGGGACAGAAGTGGAGTTTTTCTCTTGTTCACTTTACTACTGAACTGCTAAATGAGACTTGACGAATAATGATTTATTTTTCTAATTTAATAAAATCATTTTAGTATCTCAGAACTGCACAATACTGGGGCGGCCCTGCCCTATATTTATTTATGTATATATTTATTTCCATCTTTGTTAAATTTTGTTCAGCTCAACATTTTTTATCAAGCACTTTATGAGATAAACCACGTTACAGCATAGAGACCCATCTCCAGAGACGCTCTTAGCTATGGTGTTTGTTGTGCCTTAAACAATGAACTGTCTCTCCAATACATAATAATACTCTCTCAGTCCTAGTTTATTATCTTTACCAGTTTATATCCAAATAAAACTTGAATTTACTGCAGGAACTCTATTATTCCACTAATTTAAAGATAAACTCTGGGCTAAATGAAGAAAGCAACCATCATTACATCTGTTAAAAACATGCATACTTATTAGAACTAGACTAGGAAAACCCCTGTCTGATGACGTATCTTGAATGTGAGGGTTTTGAAAAACTACACCTGCTTCAGGGTGGCTTAACCAGGCTGGTTAATATGTTACTGCTAAGCCGAGTTTCTTACTTAGGCTCTATAACTGGTAACTGTGTTCAAATTATCTTTGCAATAGAGAGAAAGGATTAGTCAAATGACAGAAAGGACTCGTCAGATGAGGAGAACAACGAGCTAAAAGCTCAATTTAGCAAATTAGCTGGCTTTCTAGATCCTTAACTCAGTTTGGCTTCTTTTCTCTGGTTGAAAGGTTAAAAAATGTCTCTGGCATCTGTTTTGTGCTAAATAAAGATTTGATGACCAAGGCAGCAGTTATGCTAATGCTAGCTGAGTTGTATGTATAGATCAGCCTGTAGATCAGTGGCTAGGCTAGCAGTTGGGATTGTTTGACACCACAGGGATTCCCAGTGGTCATATGATGTATTTGCGTAATGCATGCTGGGTATTGTAGTGAGAGAACACTTGGTTGTATTTTCTAGCTTGGTTGTATTTATTAGCCTATAGACCAGTGGCTAAACTAGCAGTCAGGATTGGTTAACAGCACAGGGATTTCCAATGGATATAAGATGTATTGCGCAATGCATGCTGGGTATTGTAGTAAGAGATCACTGAGGAACGAAATATAAAATGAATTCTGCCAAAGTGATGAGTGATACAGTGGTGCAGTACAGAATACAACACCACATTAAGCACATTAAACTCTGCCTTTAGGCCTGAATGTCCTTTTAATCTCAGCTCATTTTAAATGAACTGTTTTGCTGAATTTGGTTCCTTCACTATTTCAATGTTTACATGATCTCCTGGCTAAAATTCTGGCTGCTAATGTCGACTCCATCTTTATTACACAGCGACTATTTTCAAAAAGCCCATATATGTGGACATTAGACTCCACCCTCCATTAATTTCTTTCCACCTTATAGCCCAAGGTTGAGGACTCCGGTGGGACCCCCTTCATGTCTGCTCAGAAGGGTTTCCCCCTTATCGACAGCTGCCAGGCACCGCTGCTTAGCCCGGCCTCATTTGCAGTTTAAATACACGCATCGTGCTATTAGACAAGGCTGATTATGACTGACATTATCTCTCCAGTAACAGACTGTTTTATCTGAGCCTCGGCCGTCCGTCCTTATCTCACAAGAAGAGAAACTACAGGATTAATCAGGAGTGCCATTACGGAGAGTTATGGCTACTTCCTATGAACTCACTCAACAAGCTCGAGCATAAACTAGAAACTGGCTTTAAATCTAGGTCAGTCCATAATCCATACTGTAAACAATCACCAGGGACCGTGTTTATTTCTGCCGCTTGGTGGCGCTGCATTACATTCGTTTCAAATGCTGTACATTTGCAGGTCACATGATCATATTTGCACCTAGACCAGCTGTTGATGAGAGATTTCGGCCTTTTCATGTGATGTCTGCTAGAATGGTCTAGTTCTATAGATCAGTGGTCTGGAGGACCCCCAGGTTACACATTTTAGTGTTTGCCCCACACCTGATCCAACTAATCTGATAATTAACAAGATAATTGACGAGTTGAAGAGGGTGTGTTTTGGCAGAAAATCACAAAAATATGCAGGGTAGGGGTCCTCCAGGACCATGGCTGGAAACCACTAATTTAAAGATAAACTCTGGGCTAAATGAAGAAAGCAATCATCATTACATCTGTTAAAAACATACGTACTTATTAGAACTAGACTAGGAAAACCCCTGTCTGATGACGTATCTTGAAAGTGAGGGTTTTGAAAAACTACACCTGCTTCAGGGTGGCTTAACCAGGCTGGTTAATATGTTACTGCTAAGCCAAGTTTCTTACTTAGGCTGTATAACTGGTAACTGTGTTCAAATTATCTTTGCAATAGAGAGAAAGGATTAGTCAAATGACAGAAAGGACTCGTCAGATGAGGAGAACAACGAGCTAAAAGCTCAATTTAGCAAATTAGCTGGTTAAAAAATGTCTCTGGTATCTGTTTTGTGCTAAATAAAGATTTGATGACCAAGGTAGCAGTTATGCTAATGCTAGCTGAGTTGTATGTATAGATCAGCCTGTAGATCAGTGGCTAGGCTAGCAGTTGGGATCGTTTGACACCACAGGGATTCCCTTTTCATGTGATGGCTGCTGGACATGTCTAGTTCTATAGATCAGTGGTCTGGAGGAACCCCTGGCCTACACATTTTAGTGTTTGCCAACACATCTGACAACTAATCTGATAATTAACAAGCCCTTCCTGAGTTGAAGAGGGTGTGTTTTGGCAGGAAATCACAAAAATATGCAGGGTAGGGGGTCCTCCAGGACCAGGGCTGGAAACCACTGCTATAGATCATGTTAGGAGTTTCTAAGGCCACAGTAGCATTTAAAATGTTCAGAAATATTCAAAATGATTTTGATTATTAACCAAGTCGGCTAAAAAGCACCCTACACTGTCAGAGCTGTACTGTTCACACAGTATGAATAAAGTGGTTTCCAACTATTTTGGTGTTGACTGATGTTGAGTAACACATTAAGGAAGCCTATAAAAGGGTCATGGTTAGGGTCTTGGTTTCACCACAGGTCATATAGGGCAGATTTATCAATAGTAATGCTCTTGTCATGGCTAAGCTAGCCTCAGTGAGCTAATTAGCTAGCTAAGTAAGCATTGTAATGCAAAGCTTTGATGGCAATTCAGAATATTAAATATGTAAACATTTTAATCATTTTAAAGTAACATATTGACATCAGCAAGAAGGTTTACTTGTAATTAATGATCATACTGATATCCAGCCAAGTTCTTCTCCTAAAGAACTTGGGGAAGATGATTGAGGCAACTTGGGGATGAACGTATGGCACTTGAGTTGTTTCCTGGACATGTCCAAGGATAGGGCCCTGAGAAAATATGATCCTGGGAATAGGGCTGTTTTCAGAACTATAAAGAGGGAACACAGGTCATAGGAATGTCCTTCAAGTGGTCTGTATATTGGCTTTGATCATGTCCATCATAGCATACCTGTAAGGCTAACACAGATCCCACAAACTGAAGTATTTTGTAATGTACACACTTAAATACATTGTTCTTCAAGGGTTCTTTAGTAAAGAAACTGGTTCTATATAGAACCATGAACAGTCAAAGAACCCTCTGAATGATTGAAGGCTTATTTGCATCATGAAAGGGTTCTACAGACCGATGGAGAATGGTCTGTAGATGGTTTAATATAGAACCTTTTTGAAAAGGGTTCCATATAGCACCCAAAGGGCCCTTTTATTTTTACAAGCTTGACATCATAACAACAGAACCATTCTTGGTGTTTTATAGAACCCTTTTCAAAAAGGTTCTATGTAGAACCATCTACAGCACATTCGTATTAACCCTTTCATGATACAAAGAACCCTTTAATCATGCAAAGGGTGTTCATGGTTCTATATAGAACCTTTTTCTTTACTAAAGAACCCTTGAAGAGTCATCTTTTTAAGAGTGTTAGTCTTATTTCCACAAGTGTAAATTTAGCTCTTAGGGTTTTTGTATGACTTTGTAAATATTTAGCTTATTAATACCTCGGTTAGTGCCTTGGGTTTAAATAGAACACAATATAATCCTTGTAAATATCTAATGTCTGACCACAGTGTGAACTAGTTTGGTAGAATGATCTGTCCATATTCTTATCTCTTTTTTAGTTTTTTTAAATACAGTTTTTATTTGTATATTATACTTGCATGTTGAATTGCATGAAAGTAGGGCTACTTCTGTTCTTCTCCTCAACTGTCGATGCTTAAAATCCCTAATGACACTTCCTATCTCCAAACTTTACAAGAAGGAAAACATTCAGTTGAAAAAAAAGCTGTTTGTTATTTTCATTGGTCCATTCATTATGGTTGCACAATGTAAACAACATAAACAATTATCACAACAAAAACAACAACAATAAGAAGCAGAAGACGGATAAAATCTACAGTTTTATGACGATAACGATACATTCTCACCCTCTTCATATAAAATATGAGCCAGGACGGTAAACAGTCTTCTGGTCAGTAGGACAGAAACTAGATCACAGAGCCTTTTCCTTCAGCCCCTCCCTACAGAATGTGTTTTAAATTCTACACTGCACCCCCCCAAACAACCTGGGCTGGACTTTGGCCTTCTAGGTCCGGAACTGGACTCTCCTGATGTAAGCCATGTTTTTTTATATGTTAATGACTCAGTGTGATCCACAGTGCTGAGAACTGAATGTTCTAATGTTCTCCAGCAGTAATGTGAGACAAATAAGCACTGGCATTGGCAGCTGCTTTACTGACCAGCTGAAATAGATCCCAAATAGGTAGTGATTAGGTATAGACTTCAATAGTGCATTTATGGTACTGTACAAAAGTCTGAGACTACCATTCATTTATTAAATATCCAGTCAAAAGTACATACTATTCATTGTACATTCTACATCACTGTACGCCAAACAAAATAAGTGAAAAAAAACATTATTCAAAGATACAGAGAAAATTCTAACAACTGTGCTGGTAGACCGTCAGCAGTACTGAAAAACAGTACTTAAAGTTACCGTCTTTGAGAGAAAGGAGAAAATCAAGCTTGTGAAGGGATGTGTAGTTGTTGAGAAGAGTTTACTGACCATCCCAGACGGCAGACCACAACACACATGCTTACTTAATGGCAGTTTTGGCTGAAATTAAGGAAATGAAGTGTGGCCTCTGACTTTTGCAGTGTTGTATTTACACACACACACACACAAACACACACACACACATTTTCTAAGCTGCTTATGCTTCTGGGTCATGGGGGGGGTGCTGCAGCCAATCCCAGCAGTCATTGGATGGAAGGCAGGAAACACCCTGGACAGGTTGCCATCGCAGGGCAGACACACTGACATATACAGTTACACACACACTCACACCTAGGGGCAATATAGCATGTCCAATCAGCATGACTGCATGTCTTTGGACTGTGGGAGGAAACCCACGCAGACACGGGGAGAACATACAAACTCTACACGGAAAGGAACCTGGTTGCCCGGCTGGGGAATCGAACCCAGGCCCCTCTTGCTGTGAGGCGACAGCTGATTTTAAAATAGTGACAAAAATTAAACATACATTGTGCCATAACTTTCGCACAGGTCACATGTTAAATGCAGCAAATAAACAGTAACCATGCATTAAAATGTGCAGACGTGTGTTCTCTGTAGAGGATGTGTTCACCTATCTTCACTCAGAAAATCGATACGTCATCTGGCCATGGGCGCCAAAACTTTTGCATGTGACCGTACAAAGAGCATGTTGAACATCTATTCTTGCAGAGTCATTGTGCTGCCTTACTACTGCGACACAATCATGACATTTTAAACCTGTGTAAAAAATTAATCTTATTACTCCAGATGCCTGATGGGCTCTTTAAATCAGTTTGGTCAACCAGAGTCATCACTCCTACACAGACCTCCGAGTGGACGGACATGGACAGCGTGTTAAAGCAACTGGTAGGCCAACTTTATATTCTATTTTCAAGGTTTTAGTCATTTTTGAAAGATTTGAAGATTTCCAGTAAGGGGTGAAGGGATGTAGATTATCTCCCATAATTAAATTTGCATCTTTTTAATATAGAATATTTTGTTTAAGGATATATTTCTGACACTTAGGAATTATAGTTCTTTGGCTTTTGTATCTCTGTAAGGCCTCTAACATGTTCCCTGATCTTCACTGTGACATGAGATAAGGACTCATTTATGCCCATCTCAAATCTATCCAACCAGACATGGTGGCAGCCTGAAATGTAAACTTAAATTAATTCTGCTTATTCTTCAATTAGTCCAGTTCACTTGCATCAAATGTTCCTCTTTGTGTAAAGTACAGACATCAATTAAAACAAATGCATTATATTAAATGGACTGTTGTATACAGTAACAAATATATGGCTTTGGTAAGTCTAGAATCACCCATTTCTGAGGGCTTCTAATAGCTTAAAGCATATTTGCCATTCTGTTAGCATTCATAGTGATAGGCTAACTGCTAAACCTGAACATAAAAACATCATCTAATAACAAAAACATGTCAAATGCATCCAAACTTCATATCTCACATGAGAGTACACTATGACACAAAAATCATTTTTTGCAAAGAGAATTATATTTATAAATAAAAAAATAGAGTTAAACCACTTTGTTTCAGACTATGTAAATATTTGTGTAAAAAGTCAATATTTCTTAGCTAGTGTTACAGAGGAAACACAAGAATAAATGATTGTATCATCTGCATAAAAATTAATTCTACAATCTTCATTGTCTTAAACCTTTATTAATATATAAATTAAAAAGCACTGGCCCAAGGATAGAGCCCTGTGGAACCCCATTAACTATTTCCTGAAACTGTGATTTTCAATTTTTGGCCAAATTGCCAACAATGGCTTTGTAACAAAGTATTAATGTTACTAATTTGTGGTGTCGGGATGCTCTTCACTATCAATTTCATTTTTAAACATATGCTGATTAATGCATACTTTTTGTTCATATTTATAAGCACAACATCAAAACACACTATTTAAAGAGTGGATAAATGCATTGAAAACATATAAATTAACAAAAACACAAAAAATAGTGTCTTACTTGTTTCACCTGTTGGGTAATGTATCATTTCTGTGATGTGATATATCCCAAAAACAATTGAATTTTAAAAGTAAAATAGAAAAATGTTTTTCAGGATTACAGGAACACAAATAAGAGAATAGAATGAAAAGAATGGATAAAAGTAGAGAAAAATAATCAACAACTTGGGTTAATTTACTAATTTGTTAAAAGTTTCTAATACAAATCTGGTAACATGTCATATTTCTTGTATGAATCCTTGCTGAGGTAAATCTAGCTGCTCTTGATAAGTCCTACAGACTGAAGTGTTTTGTGCCCAAAAAGCTTCCCAGCATTCTTTGTTGGTTAAGTCATTTTTTTTTAATGCATAAATGAATTCTCTTAAGAAAGTGTTATTTTTGTGTCATTGCGTACTCTCATGTTAAATTTGACGTTTGGATGCATTTGGCAAGTTTTTGTTGGCCATGATGTGGTGTTTTGTGTTCAGGTTTAGCAGTTCGGCCCTTTACTATGAAAGCTAACAGAATGACAGATATGCATTAAGCTATCAGAAGCACCTCAGAAATGGGTGGTTCTAGTCTCATCTATTTAATACACTGATGTTGTTTTAATTAATGCAAATACTTTACACAAAGAAGAATAATTTTTGACTCATTAACCTGACTAATTCGAAAGTAAGCAGAACTTGAAAAAGTAGAGTATCACCAGGTCACCTTTTATGATATTGGACTCTTTGACTCAGCCTTACCTGCTGAAGAAGTGTGGATCACTGAAAATTAGAAAGTAATTATAACTCATCTATAAAGTTATTTACATTTGAACCTGTTGAGTGACTTTACTTATTTTTTTGAGGCAATAAATTTGCATGATTTTTAAGGTAAAGTCAAATAACTTAAGTTTAAAGTTCAGGCTGCCACCATGTCTGGTACACACTTAAAAATGATGGTTCTTCAAGGGTTTTTTATTTTTAGTAGAACCTCGAACACTCAGTTTCCATTGATATCACTATCATCATTATCCCTATCTGATGGTTTAGTGACATTAATGATCCTAAGTGACTGATTAAATCAACTAATGTCTCTTCGGTTGTTTCAGGTTCGTGGGAAGGCTCTGCTCTTCATCATAGTTCTTAGCCTGGGAGGTTCTTTTCAGATGGGAAGCAACATTACGCTCATCAGCTCCCCAACTCCGGTGAGTTTATTACTCAATATCAATAGTTTATAACTCAAAATCATTCAGAGTGGTTCGGTGTGAAATGCGCCTTTCTAGAGAAATTTATCAAGTCAAAATTGTTCACCATTATAGTAATAGGAACCAGACATCTGAAGCATTAATGGCTCTAAAAGGTACATCTCATTAAGTTATTACATCATAGATGTGTCTGGCCCCTTTTTAGTGGTGCTGAAGCACCCCTAAATTCAGTCCCAGCACCTCTAAAGATAAGAGTAAAAAGTTTGTCTGTGATAAGCAAATGTTTTGATCCACTTTCTCTCTCCTACTCTTAGCTAGCTGTCTTCATATCTGCTAATTAATGTTATAGAGTTATTGAAAGATATGATGGGCGGGGGGGTTGGTGGGGCTGGTCTAATTGGGTGCTAACCCCTAAAGCTCTGATCTTAGAATCGGCCCTATATTACACAAAATGGTTATGAATGCGTTGCTTGATACATGAGACATTGTTTTGGCCTAAAATGTATTTTTAATATAAAATGTATATATATATATATATATATATATATATATATATATATATATATATATATATATATATATATATATATATAGGATTACTTCTTTGTTTCCTCTCAAAACTGCATTCTCAACTGAGATCAATGCACACAAGCTACTGCTGCTGTTGTTATTAGCATGTAGCTACAGTCGTTGAACACGGGTAATGCCAGCAGCAGCATTGGTTAAGTAATTTTGACCGCTGTGGGCATGTGGGTCCCGACACATGATTGGTTACTGCTGATTTTTAGAGCTGTGTTGTGATTGGCTGGCTATCGGTTGCTGCATATAAAAAAATGGCACAGGGCTTTCACTCTAGAAGACAACCTTCAGAGCTGACCGATACAATTACGTTAGCCGAAATGCTGTCTGTAGTTACTTAATTCTATCTTTGTGGATGTTTAGTAATCATGATTAATCACTCTCAGCCATTTTGAAACCAAGTCATAAAATTGTAGGAACTCCTCTTCTTTCAGGTTAACGTGAGTTTGAGTGGCCCAGTGTGGTTTAAACCTTTGGCTCAGACAGGAAAGATTTTAAACAAAATATCATGGTCATTTTAGAGGTGAAAATCATATATTTTTAGGACATCCTGTTCTTTCATGCTGATGTGAGTTTTAAGTGACCCAGTGCATTTCAAACATTTACACTGCGGCTCTTTTCCTGCCCTGTTGCAGCTCCGCAGCAGAATTATATTTTTAGGTAAAAATAAAATAATCCACCTTTGCAGTAAAATAAAGCTCTGCTGATCATTCTAACAATTCTAACAATGAAATTTTCTAACAAGTTTTAACAATTGACGGTGAGCTAATGTATATCTGCTAATTCAACCTTTAACCCGGTAGGTTGGTGCACAGACTGCTAATCACCATAGCAAAGCAGATAACAACCTCACTTTGTTAGAAGCTAATGAAAAGGCAAAGAGAAAGATTTAAGATGAACATCGATAATTTGGAGACGAATAGACTTGTTTATGTTTATAATCACTCTAGCTGGTTTCCTGATACATTTAATCTGCAACGAGAAACTGTCAAACACTAATAAGTTGCGAGGCTGAAGTCGCTTCTCACACCAGCTTCTTGTTCAAATTCTCCCATTCCTCCTTACATGGTGCAGCAGTTACATTCTGAAGGTGGAACGGAAAAATTCAAGCAAGGAGCTAGCAGATGAGAAGCTGACTTGTAAAAAGTTGAACGTTGAGAAACATTTTACAAGAAACTGTTCTACTTTTGCGGAAAAGTTTCCTGCTGGAGATGCGAGAAAGGCTATAGCTGAACTAAAGCTTAAAGCAGAGCAAAGTAAGTCAAAGTCAAAGTAAGTAATGTTTTTGTTTATATTTTTAGCCTGTACTTAGACATAAGCATATACTGAGACATATTTACAGCCAAGATGGTAAAATGGATATAAAATGTTGTGGCTCGCAAGGTGGTGTGATTTTTGTCGAAAGGACCAAATGGCTCTTCTTAACATTTGGGTTGCCGACCCCTGTCCAGCAGTGTGTACGAGTAAATTAGGCCAGTTTGTGTAATATATTTGTGGTACTCTTAGAATGAAGACACTGTGGGCCGTCCTAAAACCAAGTTACATTATTTTAGCAAGTGATATTCTTCTTTTATGATACAGTGAAATTGTACTAACCAACCATATGTCGTGACCCACGTGCCTCAACCCAAACAACAAAAATGTCTCAGTTTCAATATTATATATGTTGTCTTTGTACTATTTTAAGGTTTTAAAAGATTTTCACATTATTGCATTCTGTTTTTATTTACATTTTTTGCAGTGCCCCAACTTTTTTTGGAATTTAGGTTGTAATATTATTTGTGAAATACTGTGTTCTGTGCCTTCTGGATATTTTGGCACCGTCTGTAAAGATACATTCTGGCAAAACGTTCAATGTAATGAATTAGAAGATCATGATTGTCTTCTTTCCTCCTGCTGTGTTCGTCCACAGTTCATTATGAGCTTTATTAACAGCAGTTGGACTCAGCGCTATGGAGAATCTCCAGGAGAGAACACAGTCACACTCATATGGTCCACTATAGTGTCCAGCTTTGCTTTTGGTGGTCTGTTTGGATCCATCAGTGTCCGCTGGATCACCAACCAATTGGGGAGGTGAGAGTCTTTCTCTAGTTGTCTTACAGTTGTGGTACACAGGCAAAAGTTTGATAGTGAGGATAAGAATTACGACTACTAAATTTGTATTAGCCAACAAAGCAGCATCTTCACTGTGTCATTTCTGTCTCCCTCACAGAAAGAGAGCTATGATCTGGAACAATGTGTTCAGCTTTGTTGCTTTAGGCTCCATGATCACAAGCAAACCCGCAAACTCGTTCGAGATGGTTATACTCTCTCGCTTGCTGTTTGGTTTCACCTCAGGTAAGCCTCACCTCTCTCACCTGATATGCCACACCAGATTTAGAGACATTTCTAATCTAACAAAACTTTAACAGCACTTAACCTTTCCTGTAGTGTACCAGCACCAGTAGATTACCAGATGATTTTACAGTGATTTTGCAGGTTTCCATAGTTCTCGTTCAGCAGTTCTCAAACTTTTGACTAGTACTGTATCTAAGATTTAGTATGAACTAGATTTAGGCTGTACTATGAGCCATCTCTGCTGGTATAGTAGGACCTTTTGGTCTGCAGTTCTTTCTAAAGGATGTCTCTGATTTTACTCATTGCTGATTGTAAAGGGTTAGGTATGAGCATCCATGGTCTCTACCTTGGAGACAGCTCACCCAAGAAAATAAGAGGAATGGTCTCGCTTACGGTCACTCTCTTCTTATCTAGTGGCAAGCTGTTTGGGCAGGTCATGGGACTAAGGTAAGGCCTAAGTTTTATTATAGAAAATGAAAGCTTTCTGGACAATGCATGAGTGTCTAACTCCTAGAGATCCCTGGAGTGGTAATACTTTACTGTAAGGTATTGTTAATAAGGCTACATGACTCCTACTTGAGCTCGTCATGGCAACTGACATAACCCTACATAAATGTTTATAAGTGCTTATTCCAATAGGCATCATTCACTATAAAGGTTATATTTGCCAATTTTGATCAAAGTTAGCTAAAGTAGTCTTTATGACAGATGATGCATGTTGGAACAAGCTTTCATAAACTTTTGTGTAGGGTTATGTTAGTTGTCTTGACAAGCTTATGTAGGTGTCATTTAGCCTTATGGACAGTACCCTACAGTAAAATGTTACCCCTGGAGTTTTGCCACTCTGCAGAGTTTCATTCCAGCTCTAATATCACTCATATAACAAAAGTGTGATTTGTGGGGGGAAGCAAGGAGATGACATTGCCTGCAGTCAAAAAAATCATCCCCTTGCTAAAACTGACATCCCCACCCCTTTCCATTTCATTTGGATGTATCAGGAGCTCTTCATGTAAAATAAGTTATTTATTTTAGAAAAAAAAATAAAAATATGTATTTTTCACTAAGGAGGTGATTTTGTAGAAATACACGCTTTTCACTAGAAAAAAGAAGTCTAGTAACTATAAAGTTAAAGGGGCTCTTATGCTTCTCAGGTTTTTAGCTTTCCTTTTGTGTGTTATATAGCTTTTTGGACTGTGAACACTATGCAAAGTCCCAAAGCCCAAACTCTCTCCCACAAAAACCACTTTTATCAGCTGCCTGAAATGCTATCTGGAATTCCAGCCCTTTTCCTTTGTTACAAGATGACTCAATTTCGTAACACAATCCTTATTGCCTGCCTACCAGCAAGCTTGGCACATCCTCACGCAAGAGAAACGTCCTGCTCCAGTCTAGCTTGTGAAGGTGGATCGGTCCTACCAACTTATTCTATCTGACGTTCAGGATCCGACTCTGGTTCAAACTGATACGATAGAACTGACACCATTGTAATGCTGTGTTCACATATTTGCGTTGAAAAAATGTCATTCCGTGGGATACGGCCAATGGCAGCATGAATATACACAAACTCTGCCAAGGTGACCGTAGAGCTAACGAAAATAGAGTTATCAGAGGAGAACTTTAAGTTAAGTGACCCTTATTAGTCCCACAATGGGGAAATTTCACCTCTGCATTGACCCATCCGTGCAGTGAAACACCACATACACACTAGTGAACCCACACACACTAGGGGGCAGTGAGCACAATTGCCCGGAGTGGTGAGCAGCCCTATCCACAGAGCCCAGGGAGCAGTTGAAGGTTGGGTGCCTTGCTCAAGAGCATTTCAGTCATATGCTGTCAGCTCAGGGGATCGAACCAGCGACCCACAGGGTAAGTTATTTTTTTTAAGGTGGAATCAGGCAGGGGAAAATACTGTGCTCTTTTCTTTTTGTTGTACAATACTGAGTTCATCTGTAATTCAGCAATTAGTAATTTGGCATCAATGGCGCCCAAAAAACGTCCAGTTTATTCCACCACTGCGGTCAATGGCAAAAAATGGTAAAATTGAGTCCATCTGCCATTGTCTGTCTACTGCAAACATGTGAAAGCAGCATAAGAACAGCCACAGCGGTTGTAGGGACAGAACTTGCAGCAGGACGCTACTCTGGCAGTTGACCAATCAGAGCACACTGAGCTCCTTGGGAGGGGGGTTTACAGACACAGGAGCCCTAACAGAGCATTTCACACAGAGGGTGAAAAGAGATGTAGTATAATACAGTATGAGAAAAACAATGTTTTTGGAACACTGAAGCCTGTAAATCTATTCTAGTAGATCCCAAAAATAAAATTATGAACATTGAAAATGAGTATAATAGGTCCAATCTAAACAGCTCATGCTTTTTTCTATATAAACAAAAGGCTGGTCTAATTACAGCATAAGATGAGAGATAGTTTGGCTACAGCTAACAGCCAACCTCCCCCACCTAGTCACCTGAATCTACCAAAGAGGGACCTTAACATTAGTGTTGGCCTAAACCTTGTGTCTCCAAAATAATAACTTTACAGGAGAAGATAAATATTCTTTATTTGAAGGCTGCTTACAACAAGCCTTGAATAGCACACTTAAAAAAACAATACCAATAAAAAAACAATAACATTATATCTGTATTCACAAGATGACATTACATTTTTATGAAATAAATTAAATTATATGTTATTGACATAAGGGTCCTTAAAACTAATGTGACAGACCTTTGTTTCATGTATACAGTTGTTATAAAGAACTTAGGCAGAGGCCTAGTTAAAAAGCATATCTATATACTTTACATTCTTACAGCCTTATGGGGCATTATAAGGTAGACTTCAAAGAAAGTGTTTCAATTCATAAACAGTTATAAATGTGCTTATAACTCTCTGTAACTTGGCAACAATGCTCTGTACACATCATAATACACTTCTAATAATGCCTCATAATGCAGTAATAATGTGCTATAATTTATTATTATGTTATAGTATATTTATAAACATGTTGTTACTCAAGTATTTGGTGTTCTTAACTAGGTCTCAGCTTTAGCAAATCAATTACATGGAAATGGTGCTTCATAGCAGTGTTTTAAATGGAACAAATGCCTGTCTGTCGCTTAAACTTATCAAAACAACATTGTTTACTTCATAAAATGTCATCTTGTGAATACTGAAAAATATCATAAAAAAATATGGTAGATGTGTAAGAAGAAGACTGGACACTCCTGCTCTAATACTGCGTCTTTTAAGCTTCTCTTTGGTATGTCTCGCTACTCATACGCCTCTCTGCTCTCACAGCCAGATCCTGGGTCGGGAGGACTTGTGGAATATCCTGCTCGGCATCCCAGCGTTTTTCTCCATAATTCAGATGGTAACACTGCCTTTCTTCCCTGAAGCACCAAGATACCTATTAATAGAGAAGGGAAACACTGAGGAGTGTAAGAAAGGTATGTATTCACTTAAATCTTAAAAATGTAAAAATTTTTAACCCCAAAATAGAGTTTGCGATGGCACACGTTAGTAAATCCTCCCCTTTGTGTGTTCAGCGCTGCAGTGTCTGTGGGGTCCGGGGGACTATAAGCTGGAGATTGAGGAGATGCTGCTAGAGCAGGCAGCTCTGAGAGGAGAGCGCAGTAAGACTCTGCTGGAACTGCTGAGGGACCGAAACGTACGCTGGCAAATTCTTAGTTTGCTCGTCCTGCAAGAAGCTATTGAGTTCTGTGGCATCTCAGCCGTAAGTAACTATTAATATTACAGTATTATTTAAAATAATAATTTGGTGAAAAATCTAAATTAAATATCAATAAAAATCAATAAAATCCCATTCATTGTATCACAGGTTGTTGCTACAGTGTTGCTCAACTATTGCTATGTTATTGTGTGGTTATGTGCTATATTATGTGGTTGCTAATGTGTTGCTAGGACATTGTTATGGTATCCCAGGTAGCTGTTAATATGTGTGTATATACATGTGCTAAAAGGATGGTTCTTCAAGGGTTCTTTAGTAAAGAACGATTAAAGGGTGAGAGACGTTTGTGAATTAAAAAAGCACAAGCACACACTAGTTTTGTGGTTCTAGCTGTGAAAATGGTGCAAAAAAGGTGTGGAGTAATAAAATGAAGAACAGTAAGTTTACTTCACACTCGGAGTGCCCTCTTTACCTTGTTTGACCATTCATTCAGTGATCCCTAATGGCCTCACATGATCTTCTTGTGCTGTGGTTCTAAACTCATATTGCAGTATGAAGCTTTCTCACCCTTCTCGCTCTGTTTCCACAGTTCAGCCTATATTCTTTCAGCATCTTTGAGGAGGCTGGAATTCCTGTGGACAAGATTCGTTATGTCACTATGGGGGTGGGGCTGTTTGAAGTCCTCAACAACATCACATGTGTGAGTTCAGAATGTAACCATCCAGCATTTTTGACCCCTCTAAAGACTGATAACAGAATAAAATGAATAGTTTGTTGAAAAATCAAAGTCAGTTTCCCCCTCACCTCAATTGTCCGTCAGCTAATGCATTTGTGAAAGCTTGCTTCTTCAGTTTTGCACTGTTTTTAGCTCTACAACTCTACTATGTTCACTTTAATAGATAATGTGTGCCATACAATATTAGAAGCTGCGTAAGCACATCTGTTTGCGATTGTTCAACACTCTTTCAGGCAGTTGTGTGGTGATTGATGATGGTTGGTTGGTGTAGTGTAGTGGGTAACAACTTTGCCTTCTGTGCTGTAGACTGGGTTTCAGTCCCCTACATGGACAAGCACCCTACACTATACCGAATAGAGTCCTTGGGCAAGACTCCTAACACTACCTCTGCCTACCTGTGTAAAATGATCAAATTGTAAGTCTTCCTGGATAAGAGTGTCTGCCAAATGGTGTAAATGTACTGTAAATGATTAGGCGGAGTTGGTGGGGGGTGTTTCCCTGCGCCCTGTCCTTGATGCAGGGTTGTATATGTCACAGTGTTACATAATCAGACATTCTGTTACAGAAAAACTACAGTAATCAGATTACAGGGACAATATGGACACATGGTGATTACTAGCAGGATTACATTCAAACCTTTATTATGGTTATTTTCTTGCTTTTGCTACAAGCAAAATGTTTCTGCTAAATCCAGAGGAGAGAGAGGAGACAGCCAGCTGTGGCTCTGCTGAGGCGAGGCAGCATATGGCAAGCAATATACCTGCATGAAAGAAACGATAATGACAATGACAAACAGCAGGTTTACTATGGCAATGATAGTAATGTATAACTGATCCAAGTCCAAGTTAAGCTGAAATTCACTTTTTTATATGGAAAATTTTGCTTTATTTCCTCAGTGTCTTTTGCTGCTGTTACAACTGGGGTGATGTAGGTGTGTAATCTTGTTGTGTAAGTTAGACATTAAAAACCGAGTGATGAAAAGCTCAGAAAATGAACTAGGCAGACCTGTAGCCTGCACCTATGTTTGAGACACTCATATTAGCTGAAAGGTATAAATGGCTTGCTGAGCTAGGAAATCCACATCTTTATGTGAGTGGGGTTTGAAGTGTAGATCACCTTGCACAGCATAACAGTGTTTAAAGCCAGAATGTAAAGCTTCCAAACTGTGCATGCCTTTCTTAAATAACTGATTAACTCCACCAAGGTTGCGAGGTGTTGTTAGGCCATTGCTCTAAAATCCTAGGTGGTTGCTAAGGTGTTGCTAGCCTGTTGCTATGGTATGCCAGGTGGTTGCTAAGGTGTTGTTAGGCCATTGCTGTGGCATCACAGGTGGTTGCTAAGGTGTTGTTAAGCTTTTGCCATGTTATCGCAGATGTTTGCACGGCCTTTGCTCTGGTATCCCAGGTGGCTGCTAATATGTGTGGGTGTACATATGTGTGCTAATATGTATGTGAGTCTGCATGTAATGTCTATGAGGGTCAGTGTGAGAGATGTCCTTTTACATTTTCACATACCATACTAACAGATGAGGCCTAAGCTTTCATTACTTGTTAGCGTAATAGCTCCAGTACAAAACTAAAGAAGAAAACTTTGGACACATGCCTTGGCGGTTTGATCAAAATTGGGTCAACAGGACATTTGTGTACATTTGATTTTTTGCCAAGCTAGTCCTTTAAACGATGAGTGCAATGGTCTCTGCATGTGTATTAATTTGACGTATTACTATGTGTGTGCACACAGGGTCTGCTGATTGACCGTGTGGGCAGGAGAGTGCTGCTTTGGGTCGGTTATGGTATCATGGCAGTCATTATGGCACTGATGACCCTCACTTTGGAGCTAAAGGTGACTGACTTTTATCCAACAGCTACACTTATATGCTTTAGATCTGCCATTAGATCAGTAGATACGGACTTATACACAAAACTCTTGACCAGTTTTCAAAACACAAATTAAAGTGATCCAGAAGATATTGGTGGAGTAGATTTAGTCTAAAGATTGAACCATTAAACTGTGGGTCCAGGCTTCAGTTTCTCACTCTCATAACTACAGGACTTGCATATTAGGTTGTTAGTAGTTACTGAATAGTAAATCTTAGGATTAATTGCTGAATAATAAGCCTGCAGTTTAGGAGGTCAGAGGAAATGTTTATAGAGAAACCTACTGACTCAAATTTACATTACAATCCAAATGTATCCATTTCATTTTCTGTCCAAATAACCAGTGATCCTACACATGCTTTTTGAGTTTTCATATGCAATGTTGATGATGCTAAAACAGCGATAAAATAAGTTCTCTATCTCTAGTAAGTTATGCCTGTACCTCTCTGTCATGAATGGAATTAAAAACATGAAGTTTAGGTCAAAAACTTTATCGTAAAACAATGTTTCAGGCATCAGGCAGCAGATTCGTAACCATTTAATGTGATAACTTTCTATGAAGGAGATTTTAGAGGCATTAACCTCTTCAGACGTTCACCACTGTGAACAATTCTAACTCTGTAATTTCTCTAGAATGGAGCATTTCACACCAAACTACCCTGAATGACTTCCAGCTTTTATTTAAGCATCCCTGTCACACTATTGACTTGTGTGAAGGCAAAATATAACTTGTAAAACGTGAAAACATAAACCTATTCTGAAAAATGAGAAGCTTTGAATTTTCTCTCAATCATTTTGTCTCATTTTCTCAGGATTACTCTTCCTGGATTCCGTACAGCACCGTCGCCCTCATGTTCCTCTTTGTCATCTTTTATGGAGGGGGTCCAGGTAAACCATCACCCGCAAGCATTTACATAGACTTTTACAGTGCTTATAAAATATATACTTAAGTCGTTGATACAGCCAATTCATTTGAATATACTCAAATGATATACAAAAATATTGTTTCTGATTGACAGCTGGAGTGATGCCGTCGCTCACCCATGAGATTTTTGTCCAGTCGTATCGCTCTGCAGCGTTTGTGTTCATTGGAATTCTGCTGTGGGGCGGCTTCACTGTGTTAGGATTCATCTTCCCTTTCCTTCTGGTAAGTTTGTTCCTACATAACCACAATAGTTCATTTTATATTTCCACTATTGCTGACTAATGGTCTTAATGACCAGGTCAACAGACACAGCTATTTAATAATTTACACTGATTCTAATATCATTTCACAGTTAACCTTTGTCGCAGTAGCATCACTGGTGCTGTATTAACTCCTGCTTGACCAAACGCAGCACCTGATTACTTAGATGAAGTCATTAATTCGTTCAGTGTCTTTTAGGTGCACACTCAGAAAAAAGGGAACGAAACTGTCACTGGGGTGGTACCCTCAAGGATACATCTCAGTACCTTTAGATGTATCTATTTCCCCTGACATTTTATCATAACATGGCACTGAAATGGTTAACAACGTGTCTGTCGGTATCTTTAGCAATTACAAAGTGGGAAACATCTGCTGCAGTTTGACACTGATTATATAATTAATACATCTAATATACAGTATAGTCTGCATCAGTGAGTTTAAGGAAGCCAGTGGAAGCTCAGCCCATAGAACCCTATTCAAGCCGGGCTTCAGTGCGAGTTAATGGCACTTGCTGTTTTAGCAGAGCAAAGATCAGCGCTTATTGGACAGCAGGCTTTTGCGTCATCATTTTGGGTCCCGCCCGGATGCTGTGCTTCACTGGGAGTCTGTGAGGCTATCGCGAGTGCTTTTTCCAAATTATAAAAATTAAAGATGTACTGGACTGTAAGCTTTTACAACTGTACTTTTTGTCACACCTGGAAGCTCGCTGATGATTGGTGGAACTCTCAAAGGGGCAGGACCACTTAACAAACAGCCAGTACAGACATTGTAATGCTCATGACTGACTCAAACTAAAATATCACCTCAAACAAAAATAATCTGCTATTGAATACACGCACAGTGATGCAGAAAGGTCATTCAAAAACTAACATTAGTGTCACTGGCTTGATAAAAACAGGTTTTTATGGTCTTTTTTTCTATCACCATTTAAAAATGCGAAAAAAGTATAAATTTAGAATTCTGAGTTTGGTCATTTTCTTTTATTTGCTAAGTTAACGGTTAGTAAAGCCTTTAGTTAGTTTAGTTAGCTTTTATTAAGGTATTTTATTAGTGTTCCGCCAATGTTGTCTAGGATTAGCTAGAATATTTAAAAAATCTAAATTCAAAAGTATGGTATCAATGTTTTTAACAAGATAAAACCCACTTTGTTGCATATAAATAAAATTCAAAATAATTTTATTCTATAAAAGTATTTTATTCTAATCTATTCTGGTCAAATAGTGAGGCAGACAGCTTAAATTACACTACATTATCATTCATTGTTACATTGTATACATTATTATGCTACATTATCATTTCTTATTGCTCAAAGTAAAGATTTGAGTAAAGCATCTAAAATATCTGTTGGCATCTTTTTTATAATAACGTTATCTACATTTTATAAGTTATATAAAATAATATTGACTTAACGTGACAGCTGTGTAAGAAAGTACCAGCCACTTCTGCTATGAGGTCTGGCAGGTGGTTGTTATGAGTCCCATTTTGTCTGCACATTTGAATCATTTTTTGAACTCCAGTTTTGGAAACTCCTGTTTTGTCACTTATTTTTCTTTTGACTTTCTCTTTCCTTATACAATGTTGAGATCTTATATCCAACACCCTCAGAAATATCTCCTGAGGAATGTACTTAATGTACTTGAAATGTAATGCACTTGCTTAACTTGTGCTTAATGGCCGTTTTTGACTGGATTGTGAATAAATGAAGAGCCTTATATTTTTTTTCCATCTATATGGACAGAAAACTTTATGTCATTCTCTTGTGCTCCTCAGGTCACTCTGAAGTCCTTCAGCTTTGTGCTCTTCTCAGGCGTTTGTTTGGCTGCGTCCCTCTACGTTTTCTTCATCCTACCAGAAACGAAGGGCAAAACTCCTCTGGAAATCTCTGAGGAGTTTAGGAACATCAGAGTGTGCGGCTCTTCCACTGATGACATGTGCTTGGAGACTAAGTTGTGAAAACCAACCTGATACAAACAGGATAGAAGTAAAAAAGTGGTTTATTTGTTCATCGCTTCACTACTGGCTGGTGATATTGGCTTGTTAATGATACGAGACTAAAAATGACGACTTTTTTCCTTTTTGCAAATTTAATGCAATTATCTTGATGTCTTCAGACTGTTTATCACTGTTTAATACTTCTCCTCTAACAAACAACTCAACACGATTAAGTCAAATCACACAAGCCCAAAATTTCCAAAAAAAGTAGAATAAATGTAAATAAAAACAGACAGAAATGATTAGCAATTTATTGTTTGACCTGCATTAAAATGAAAACAGTACAAAGACCAGAAGTTTAACATTAATATCTAGTGTTTCATCCACTTTATTTATTTTTAATTTTTTGTATATACACACTTATTATAAATCTGATGTCTGCAACATGTTCCAAAAAAGATGGGACAGGTGCATGTTTACTACTGGATTCATCACCTTTCCTTTTAACTACGTTCAGTAATCATTTAGGAATTGAGAACACCAATTGTTAAAGTTGTGAACAGTCTGGGGTATCCCTTGTTGAATATTGCACTCCATAATGTGCCACATGTTTACAATGGAGTTCTGCTCTGAAATGCATATGTACCCCTCAGCATTAATGGTGCCTTCACAGATGTGTAAATCACTCAGTAACACACCCCCACACTATGACAGATGCTGGCTTTGGGACTTTATGCTGGTAACAGTCAGGATGGTCCTTTTCCTCTTTGGCCCACAGAACACAATGTCCATTATTTCCAAAAACAATTTGAAAGGTGGGCTCGGCACATTTCCACTTTGCTTGAGCTTTAGCCCAGAGAAATCGGCAGCGTTTCTTGATTTTGCTTATAAGTGGCTTCCGCTTTGCATAGTACAGTCTTAACCTGCATTTGTAGATGCAGTGATGAATATGTTTACTGACAAGGGTTTTCAGAAGTATTCCCAAGCTCATTCATTACAAAAGCATGTCTGTTTTTAATGCAGTGCTGATTGAAGTTTGGGCATTCAATATTGTTTTTTGGCAGAGATTTGTGTGGCTTCTCTGAAGCTTTTCATAATAATTTATGGATGGTAGACGGTGAAATCCCTAACCTCCTTGTATATATGCAATCATGATAGCATCACCTCTTACTTATTCACCTATTCACCTGTGAAAAGTTCCCAAGCAGGTGATCATTCCACAAACTCCCCTTTGCCACATCCCAACCTCTTTGGAATGTGTTACAGACGTCAAATTTAGAATTAGCATATGTATACAAAAATCAGCTCGTAAGGTAAAATATTCAATATTTGTGCTGTTTTCAGTTAAATGCCTGTGAAAGAAAGTCACAAATCACTGCTTTCTGTTTTTATTTGCCTTTTACCGACTATCCCAATGTTTTTGGAATTGGGTTTGTATTTGCTGTGCTGTGAGTAATGAACTGTAGAGGATTCTCTTATTACTAGTTTATTGAATCTACAATGATATGCTTGGAGAAAAGGATGAGAAAACAACCTGTTATGAAACAGGGAAGACGTAGAATAGTAGTCACCCCTGTGCCACGCAGGGGGCGGATCTACCTGCCACCCCAATTCTGCAGCTCTTATCTATGGCGCAAAATTGTATTAAGTATGTGCCTCCAAATTTAATTTAAAATCTATTTAAATTTTAAATCTACACAAGGTGTGTGTGTGTGTGTGTGTGTGTGTGTGTGTGTGAGAGCCGCTTCCCGCTCAGATTGCTTAGAGTGCCGGTCTGGAGCTGCCACTGGAGGAGAGAGAGAACAGATAGAATCAGCAGCTCTTCTGTGTTAAGTTTCATATGGAATGTTTTTTGTGTTGTTGATATTGTATTGTTTTGTTAAGTGATTTAACATTGAAAATAAAATGTTTTTTAAAAGTTTCATATGGAAAAAACAAGCAACTAATAGTTACTGCAGTGATTTTTAAGCTATGTGTCATGACTGAATTTTCCTTGTGTCTGTGCTGGGTTGCCGCACATCAGAATTGGTGGGACATGTTAACATTTTCACTTTCAACATTTCATTTCAACACATCAAATAGGTTTTCTTTAGCCCAAATCATAGTTATCATAGTTTTGATATATCATAAATGAATTAAATCAATGACCACAATGATATCTAAGCAAGTTCTCCTCCTAAGGAAGTTGAGAGAAGATGATTGAGGCAACTTGGGGCTGAAAGATGTGGCCATAGGAGTTGTTTTCTAGCATAGGGCCCTGACAATGTTTGACCTTGGGAATAGGGCTGTTTCCAAAACTATAAAGAGGGAACACATGGCCTGGGAGACACAGGGAAGACTCTCATTCGAATACCTTTATTTATACTACATGTCAGAACAGTAATGGAGAATATCCTCATCCATGTATATTTGGTTTTGATCATGTCTGGCCTGTGGTTGTGTCCATCATAGCACATGAATACCTGTAAGGCTAACACAGATCCCACAAGCTGAAGTATTTTGCAATGCAGGCACTTAAAAAAGATGGTTCTTCAGGGACTCTTTAGTAAAGAAATGAACATGAACACTTAAAGAACCCTTTGCATGATTAAAGGGTTCTTTGCATCATAAAATAATTCTTCAGATTGATGGAGAATGTGCTGTAGATGGTTCTGTATAGAACCTTTTGAAAAAGGTTCTAAATAGCACCCAACAGGGTTCTTCTATTGTTACAAGCTTAACATCATTTTATTTTTAATCCCCAGGCCACCACCACCCCCCTTTTATGGGGACATTCATTTTTCTTTTTAGTTTTACTATTAATGTCACAATTCATCGTTTATTAATAATCATACAGATAAAAGATGATGTGGTACCACAACCACCCAACCTCCCTCCCCCCCCACAGTCACCCCCCCCTCCCACAACAGCCACCTGCCCACTCGTCCCACCCCTATAAGTGCAAGGAAAGACAGAGAAAGCTGAGAGACATGGCAGAAGAAAAAGAAGAAGGAAAAAAAAAAACATTTCATCAATGGACAAACTGGACAAGACAGGACAGACAAACAAGAACATTTAGCAAAACAAAGAGGGTAAAAATACCCCCTTCTTTTTTTTTTCATGGTATAATTATGATGTGGGTAGTTATCAAATTCTATGTATGAGTTTCAACCTTTTTTTTGGAGTTTGGAAAGATAAATCGGCTCACAATAGATTGTAAAAATTGTAACCAGGTTTCCTTGAATGAACATTTTTATTATTTTTAAAAATTCGCTGTAAGTCTTTCCAAGCTGCTGTGATCTGTTATGAGGTTCAGCTGATGCTTTATTGAAATTTTGGTTCTGTCCTTCTGTCCTTGAAATGAATATAAAGGATTTGAGGTGACTGGGTGATGAAAATGAAGGAAGGTCATTAAGTGGTGCTACAATCAGACATAAAGGGATGACAAGCTTGACATCATAACAATAGAAGAACCCTTTTTCTATAGAGAACCATCTACAGCACATTCCTAAGAACGCTTTCATATTACAAAGAATTCTTTAATCATGCAACGAGTTCTTTGATTGTTCTGTATTGAACCATTTTCTTTACTAAAGAACCCTTGAGGAACCATCTTTTATGAGAGTGTAAGGATTATTTTCACAAGTGTAAATTTAGCTCTTAGGGGTTTTGTATGATATTGTTTATATTTAGCTTATTACTAACTCTATTAATGCCTTGGGTTTAAGTAGAACACAGCATAATCCTTGTAAATATCTAATGTCTGACCACAGTTTGAACTAATTTGGTAGAATGCTCCATATTCTCATCTCTTCTTTGTTTTTGGACTGTATGTGTGTTAAATATTTTCATATTAGTTTTTACTGGGACATTGAATTGCATGTAGGCCAGTTCTGTACTGCTTTTCAACTGTCAATTCTTAGAATCCATAGTGAACCTTAATATCTCCAAACTTTAGGAAGAGAAACATTCAATTAAAAAAAAAAGCTTTTTTCATTTCATTGGTCCATTTATTATGGTTGCACAATGTAAACAGCATAGATAATAATAACAACAATAACAGCAACAATAAGAAGCAGAAGGTGAATAAAATCTTACAGTTTTATGACGACAACGATACATTCTCACCCTCTTCATATAAAATATGAGCCAGGACGGTAAACAGTCTTCTGGTCATTATGAGAGAAACTGGATCACAGATCCCTCCCCCTTCAGCCCCTCCCTACAGAATGTGTTTTAAATTCTAGACTGGGCACCCCTGACCAACGTGTACTGGACTTCGGCCTTCTAGGTCTGGAACTGGACTCTCCTGATGCAAGCCATGTTTTTTTATATGTTAATGACTCAGGTCAGACGCTCTGCTCAGTGTAGTCCACAGTCAATCTCCAGTCAAAAGGTCCATTAAGTACACATTATCCACTGTACATTGTGCTTCACTGTATGTCCAAGAAAATAAGTAAAAAAATTAGCATTTTCCAAAACATTTTTCAAAGATACAGAGAAAATTCGAACAACTGTGCTGGCAGACGACCAAAACTGCCAGCAGTACTTATCAACAGTACATAAAGCTTCCATCTTTGAGAGAAAGAGGAGAACATCAAGCTCCTGAAAAGATGTGTAGCTGTTAAGAAGAACTTACTGAGAAAAGGAAACGCAAATCAAACAAAGAAGCTGGTTTTCTCAGAACAATGGACTGACCACTCCGGAGTCCAGACCTCAACATCAGCAAATGTGTTTGGATTACTTGGATTGTGAGAAGCAGAAAAAGCAACCAACTTCTAAGACTGAACTTTGGGGGTGTGGAAAAATATCCCTGCCGAGTTCTTGAGACTGAAATAACTGAAAGCAGGTCTCCTCAAAATAATTGAATATTTAGTTGTTGAGGCTTCTGTGTAATTTTAAGTTCAATATGTTTTGTTGTTATTTATTTTTCTGGCACTGAAAAAATGAGTAAAACATACTCAAAGGCAGTTTTGATTGGAACTTAAGGAAATGATGTGTGGCTCTGACTTTTGCACAGTATTGTATTTATGTTTGTACAACCAAATGCAAAAGAGTGAACATCTCCGGTCAATTTACACATTTTGTTGAATTTCTGAATGAAAATAAGTGAACACATCATCTACAGACAAACATAAATATGGCAAATTTTAAAATAGCACTACAAATAAAACATAAAATATGAAATATGCCATAATGTGTGCAGGTCATATTTTCTGTTTATGTTAAACTCAGCAAATAAGCAGTACCTGTGTATTAAAATGTGCAGAAGTGTGTTCTAAATAGAGGATGTGTTCAATTATTTTCACTCAGAAAGTCAACAAAATGTGTCTTCTGACCAGGGGCACCAAAACTTTTGCATGTGACCGTACAAAGAGCATGTTGAACATCTATTCTTGCAGAGTCATTGTGCTGCCTCACTACTGCGACACAATCATGACATTTTAAACCTGTGTAAAAAATTAATCTTATTACTCCAGATGCCTCACGGGGTCTTTAAATGTCCTCGGTCAACCAGAGTCATCACTCCTACACAGACCTCCGAGTGGACGGACATGGACAGCGTGTTAAAGCAACTGGTAGGCCAACTTTATTGCATTACTGAAAGATTTGAAGATTTCCAGTAAGGGGTGAAGATGTAGAATATCTTGAATCTTAATGTAGAATATTTTGTTTAAGAATGTATTTCTTACAATTAGGAATAATAGTTATTTGGCTTTTGTATCTCTTTAAGGTCTCTAACATGTTCCTTGAGAAGGACACTGTGACATGAGATAAGGACTTGTTTATGCCCATCTCCAATCTATCCTACTAGACATGGTGGCAGCCTGAACTGTAAACTTAAATTAGTTCTGCTTACTTTTCATTTAGTCAGGTTAACTTGAATCAAATGTTCTTCTTTGTGTAAAGTGCAGCCATCAATTAAAACAACTCCATTATATTGAATGGACTGCTTTATACTGTAACCAGGAAAAGACTAGAATCGCTCATTTCTGAGGGCTACTAAGAGCTTAATGCATATTTGCCATTCTGTTAGCATTCAGAATAATAGACTAACTGCTAAACCTGAACACAAAACATCAACATGGTGAGAATAACAAAAACATGTAAAATGCATCCAAACTTCATATTTAACTTGAGAGTATGCTATTAGACAAGGATAACATTTTGCAAAGAGAATTATATTTATAAATTTAAAAATGAGAGTTAACCAATAAAACTGCTGTTTCAGGCTATGTAAAAAGTTAAAAATCTTTCTGAAAATAAAAATTGCTTAGCTGGTGTTACAGGTGAAGCACAAGAATAAATGATTATATCATCTACATAAAAATGAATTCTACGATCTTCAGTGTGTTTTACAACTTTATACATAAAGTAAAAAGCACGGGCCCAAGGATAGAGCCCTGTGGAACCCCATTAACCATTTTCTGAAACTGTGATTTTCAATTTTTGCCAAATTGTCAACAATGGCTTTATAACAAAAATATTATTGTTATTCATTTTTGGTGTCTGGATACTCTTCCCTATCAATTTCATTAAACATATGCTGAAGAATATGCTTATAAATACATACTTTTTTGGTCATATTTATAAGCAGAAAGTCAAAACACATTATTTGAAGTGGATACATGCACTGAAAGCATATTAATTAACAAAAACCAAAGTGCCTAAACACTTATTTTTGTGTAATTTACCACAACATAAAGATACAAATTTTAAAATGTATGAAAAACACCCTTTCATAATTTCTGTGATGTGATACATGCCCAAAACTAAGAACTAAAGACCACATATTGAATTTCAAAAGTAAAACAGATTTTAAATTCTAGTTCTAAAAATGTTTTTCAGGATTACAGAAACACAAAAAAGGAAACAGAATGAAAAGAATGGATATAAATAGAGAAAAATAACATTAACAGATTATTACCTTCACATCAACACATATAACCTCACACTCAAAGGCTTGACTAAGACAACACAAAGAAAATCAGCAGGCTAAAACTCTGAGAGAGAGGGAGAGAGAGAGAGAGAGAGAGTGTGTGGTGGGGGTGAGAGCACTTGCAAGTGTCTTTTCCATGTCAAAGGTCAAAGCAGTTGTACCTTTATGCAAATTATATGTAAATTAGACAGTCTACATACACAACTGCTGATTCATCATTACAAATCAAAATTACTGTAATGCAGACATGGACTGGTTTAGAAACTGAACACAGTGTCATTGGTGAGATCCGGTCAACAAAGGTAGTGTCCCTCTTAATGACGTCAGCTAGAGTCGCTCTCAGTCAGGACAAAGGCCTTGAAGGGTCCCAAACGGTCACCTTTCACCCAGTTATACGGTGATGGAAATATTCAGTTCCAAATCTTGTACCACAAACTGCAAAATATAATAACTTTTTTTGGTTAACTTTACTACTTTACGACTATTAGTAAAATATTTCTAACACAAATCTAGTAACACATACTATTTATTGTATAAATCCTTATGTACTGAGGTAAATCTAGTTGACCAGTTCAGTTGGATAAGTCTTACAGACTGAAGAGCCTTGTGGCCAAAAATCTTCCCAGGATTCTTAGCTGTTTTGTTGGTTAAGTCTTATTTTTCTAATTCATAAATATAATTTTCTTTGGAAAAAGTGATTTTTGTCTAATAGCGTACTCTCGTGTTAAATATGAAGTTTGAATGCATTTTACATGTTTGTGTTATTCTCACCATGATGGTGTTTTGTGTTCAGGTTTAGCAGCTAGCTTAATCACTAAGAATGCTAACAGAATGGCTTGAAAAAGGAAAGTACTGCCAGCTCGATGGGAACCTTTTATTTATTGGGCTGTTTAAGTTAACCTTACTTGCTGAAGAAGTTTGGATCACTGAAAATGAACTAGTAACTATAACTTAAATACAAAGTTATATAAGTTTGAACCTGTGAAGTAACTGTACTTAATATTTCTGAGGCAAACAAGTCCTTATCTCATGTCACAGTGCCCTTCTCAAGGAACATGTCAGAGGCCTCATGGAGACACAAAAGCCAAGGAACTATTATTCCTAATTGTAAAAAATACATTCTTAAACAAATGATTACGGAGAATAATCTGCCTCCGCACACACACTTTCTAAGCACCTTATCACCCTGGGTGGTGGGGGTGCTGGAGCCTATCCCAGTGCTCACTGGGCAGAAGGCAGAAAACACCCTAAACAGGTCACCAGACCATCACAGGGCACACACATGCACACTCACACCAAGGAGCAATTTAGTATCTCAAATTGGCCTGACTGCATATATTTGGACTGTGAGAGGAAACCCATGCAGACATGGGGAGAACATGCAAACTCCACACAGAAAGAACCCTGGTCGCCCGGCCGGGGAATCGAACCCAGGCCCCTCTTGCTATGAGGCAACAGTAAATTTTAAAATAATGCAAATAATTAATGTAATGCTTTAGTTTAAAATACTGTTGTGCTGTTACAGTTTCCACTATAATTTTATCCTTGTTCCTGTGTTGGAATTGGGTTTAGAGTAGCTCCTGCAGTATGAATTTTAAATATATTTGATAAATGGGTGTCATTAATCATCCTGAGTGACCGATTAGAATCAATAAATGTCTCTTCTGTTGTTTCAGGTTCGTGGGAAGGCTCTGCTCTTCATCATAGTTCTTAGCCTGGGAGGATCTTTCCAGATTGGATGCAACCTTACGCTCATCAGCTCCCCAACTCCGGTGAGTTTATTACTCAATATGTCCTACGTTCACATTACCAGGTTGAAGTGGCACAAATCCTATTTTTTGCCATAATGTGAATCAGATCTGATGTTTTCAGGGCTGTGTGGACACACAAATCTGACCTTTTCAAATCTGGCCTGAGCCACTTTCATATGTGGTCCTTGATCGGATATGGATTTGAGCAATGAGGCTTGTAATGTGAACATATAGGCTGCGTTCACATTACAAGCCTCATTGCTTAAATCCGATTTTTCAAATCCGATCTCTCTGTCAGGATGATTCCCACTCGTTTAGGTAAGTGATTCAAATCTGTCATTAATGTGAACGAACCAGCATCCTGAAATTACCCAAATGCACACATCCTACTCAGTAATGTCACGTGAATGAATCACATGTATCATCAGCAAACAGACTAACGGTCAGAACGAGCTTCGCTGAGAAGATAATTAACCATGATCAGCTCTCAGCTGTTCATTATTAGAGCAAGATGAAGGTGAAAAAGGTGAGATGTGTTGCTTTTCCACTGTTTACAGGCTTTAACTTCTGTTCAGCGCTGCTGCCATGGTAAATGATGGCACATCAATTCCGATCCGAGCGTCACATTAAGGTCGCATCGCCACGAATCAGATACGTTTCTGATCTAGGACCATATATGAAAGCGCCTCAGGTCGGATTTGAAAAGATCAGATTTGCATGTTCACACAGCATGAAATATCAGATCTGAGTCTCATTAGGGCAAAAAATCGGATTTGTGCCACTTCAACCTGGTAATGTGAACGTAGCCGTATACTCTACCACCATTACACACTTTAAAGAAAAGGTAAGTGGTTCTGAGTAGGATACTTCTATATGAGGGTGTCTACAACTATGGGCGCTTTGAGTGGACTTCATATAAACAAAAGTGAACTTTAAATAGTCTGTAATACAAATAATGAGAATTATCAATGATCAGTGATGGCGTTATAAGGTAAAACATTACATATCTTCACTACTGTTTTCATTCTAATACAGGTCAAAGTAGATTTATAAATCACTGCTTTCTGTTTTTATCTGCAGTTTACATACTTTTGTATATGAAATACATGGGTTTGTATATGAAATACATTATACAAGGGCAGAGATCCTATATCAAGACTTTTACCTTGAAATTCTTTACAAATATGCCTAATAAAGCAGATATAGCTTAGCACACACTTAGATTTAGTGTTTTTAAGGTTCATTCAGTTGTCCCAGAGCCTGGGGTTCTCTGTATTTGATGTCCGTTATGTATATGAGTGCAGTATTGTCAGTATTATAAACCAGAAGATCATGATTGTCTTCTTTCCTCCTGCTGTGTCCATCCACAGTTCATTAAGAGCTTTATTAACAGCAGTTGGACTGAGCGCTATGGAGAAGCTCCAGGAGAAAACACAGTCACACTCATATGGTCCACTATAGCGTCCAGCTATGCTTTTGGTGGTCTGTTTGGATCCATCAGTGTCCGCTGGATCACCAACCACTTTGGGAGGTGAGAGTTTCCCTTTAGTTGTCTCAAACAGGCCCAGTTTAAGAAAAGGTTTGATAGCAAGGATAAACACTGAGCCTACTAAATTTGTATAACCCAAAAAAGCGAAATGTTCACTGTGTCATTTCTGTCTCCTTCACAGAAAGAGAGCTATGATCTGGAACAATGCAATCAACATCGTTGCTTTAGGCACCATGATCACAAGCAGATTCGCAAACTCGTTTGAGATGATTATACTCTCTCGCTTGCTGTTTGGTTTCACCTCAGGTAAGCCTATCTCACCTGATACCTACACTACAACACCAGATTTAGAGACATTTCTAATCGGACAGTATGTGGTAACATTGTCCATTCATCACATACAGTCCCACTGGTCAAAAGTTTAGACACATCTACTCAGCACTGTAGAATCTCTCCTGTAAAATTACAGTAATGTACTGGCAGCAGGCCTTTCAGCAGATTACCGTAATTTTACAGTGACTGTGCTGTAGTTCTAGTTCAGCAACTTTTCACTGGTTCTGTATCTAAGATTTAGACTGTATTCTGTGTCATCTCTGCTGGTTTAGTAGGACCTGTTAGTCTGCAGTTCTTTCTAAAGGAAGTTTCTAATTTTATTTATTGCTGATTGTGAAGGGTTAGGTGCGAACATCCATGGACTCTACCTCGGAGACAGCTCACCCAAGAAAATACGAGGAATGGTCACGCTTACGGTCGCTCTCTTCTTATCTAGTGGCAAGCTGTTCGGGCAGTTCTTGGGACTAAGGTGAGGCCTAAGTTTTGTTATGGAACATGAACATTTTCTGGACTCTGCAATGTGTGGGCGTCTAACTTCTAGACATTCTTGGAGATTTACCTTCACGCAGAGTTTAATTCCAGCTCTAATATAACTCATATGACGTGCCCCCTCAAATCACGGAATTTGAGGGGAGGGGAAGGAAGGGGATGACACTGTCAGCAGTGAAAAAAAACTCAAAATATTCCCCTTGCTAAACCGGCCGCATCTCATTTGGACATACCACTATACACCGTATTGACATAAGAGCCCTTAAACTAATGTGGTCGACCTTTGTGCCATTTGTATGATTGTTATGAAGAACTTAGGCAGAGACCTAGTTAAGAAGCTTATATATATATATACACACACATTACATTATTACAGCCTTATGAGGCATTATTCGAGTTTATAGCATTGTTGCCAAGTTCCAAAGAGTTACAAGCACATTTATAACTATTTATGAATACGGGCTTAAAAGAAAGTGTTAAATAGTATAATAGTGTAATAACAGTGTTTATAACTGTCTGTAACTTGCTAACAATGCTTTCTTAGCATACTTATAAACCCTAACAATGACTTATAATGTACTATAATTAATTATAGTACATTAGGGTACATAATTCTTTGATGGCTCACAAACATCTTGTAACACAAGTATTTGGTGTTCTTAACTGGGTCTCAGCTTGATTGATACATTTACATAGAAATAGAGCTTCATAGCAGTGTTATAAACGGAGTAAATGTCTGTCTGTTGCTTTAGTTTAAATTGTCAATACAACATAATTTATTCCATAAAATATCATTTTGAATACTGACAGAAGCTGATCATAAATACTCAAGTTACTTATATGTTATTCATTGCTTAACCATGTGTAATTCAGCCATCAGATAAAGTGTTATTGAACATTCAGTGTAAGTTAATGTAACAAGATTTGGAAACACTTTCTATGAATGTCACCTAAGCATCTATAAACACATTCATAACATGTTATAATGCATTCATTAGGCATTATAAACATGGCTATAAATATTTATAAAAATGCATTACGCTTTATAGCCATGTTTATTATGCATTATGAATTGTTAACATAATACATTATAAATACTGATCATAACAAATTATAAGAGCTCATAAGTTGTTTTTGTCCGCTCTAAGTAAAGTGAAGCATACTGTGCTAAAGCCTCCTCCAGTGTTAAGAGTGAGGCTTCAATTTGAAGTGTTTACTGAAGGCTTTACTGAAACACTAAAACATACACAGTAAAGCACATTACAGGCTTCAAATGTCAGAGTTTAAACTAGAGCTGCCATCAGTGTTTTACCCAATGTGGGAAAGGTAATGTACACCACCGTTAGCTTGGTATTTGTCTTTACTTTACACTCTCCAAGCTGGGACTGACTTCCTTGGCACTGACAGTATAACATGTTATTAACACTATTTATAATGCATTATATTAACAATTAATAATGCATAATAAACATGGCTATAAAGTGTAATTCAGTGTAATTCTTTTTAAAAAATATTTATAACCATGTTTATAATGTCTTATGAATACATTAGAACATGTTATAAATGTGTTTATAGATGCTTACAAATGTGACATTCATAGAAAGTGTTATCCAAGATTTTATTCCAAGTAGTTCTGGATCATTTCTGTTGGTCCATTCATCATGAAATTTTCACACAGTGTAAAGGGCAGATGTTTACTGAAAATATGTCCATGTGCGCGCAGCTCCAGCTCAAATTTCAGACGTTTTAACTGAGCAACTGCATTTGCATTAAGAGAAAAATCACATATGTTTGTTGACCAGACAAGCACTTTAAAGCCAGTGTGATAGATGTTTAAGAAGAGGACTGGACCCTCCTGCCCTAGTATTGTTTCCTTTAAGCACCTCACTATTCGTACACCTCTCTGCTCTCACAGTGAGATCCTGGGTCGGGAGGACTTGTGGAATATCCTGCTCGGCATCCCAGCATTTTTTTCCATAATTCAGATGGTAACACTGCCTTTCTTCCCTGAAGCACCAAGATACTTACTGATAGAGAAGGGAAACACTGAGGAGTGTAAAAAAGGTGCGTATTTACTTAAATCTGTCCAGTATTTACTTAAATATAAAATATTCTATAAAAGTAAACATATCCACCTGTGCTATACATCACAATATTCTGAACTAAGGGTCAATTCCACTTATTTTCAAGATTTCTGCATAATTAAATGGTTAAGATGTAAACAAAATCATTCAGAGTGGTTTGGTGTGAAATGGTCCATTCTAGAGAAATTAACTGAGACAGAATTCTTTATAGTGGTTTTGATAGGAACCAGACGTCTGAAGAGTTTGCTGCCTCTAAAAGCTCCCTCACAGAAAGTTACTACATTAAATGATTTTGAATGCACTGCCTGATTCCTGAGACATTGACTTATGATAGTTTCACGAAAAAGTTTAGGCTGAAAAATGTTTAAATCCTTTTATGGTGGAGAGGTACGTGCAGGACACTGTGAGGCAAAAAAGTCCCCAGAGAAAGCTTGTTTTTCAGGCTTGCCACTGTACCATTATCAGCATTAAAAACAACATATACAACTTAGTAATTCAGAGGATCTGGTGACATTTGAAAAAAAAAAATGTCCATACAGAAAAATGTATCACGTCTGGAACATTTTTACCACAGGATACAGCTGCAATTTTTGAAAACGCAATTCATTTTTGTCACGTTAGCAAATCCTCCCCTTTGTGTGTTCAGCGCTGCAGTGTCTGTGGGGTCCGGGGGACTATAAGCTGGAGATTGAGGAGATGCTGCTAGAGCAGGCGGCTCTGAGAGGAGAGCGCAGTAAGACTCTGCTGGAGCTGCTGAGGGACCGAAAAGTACGCTGGCAACTTCTCTCAATGTTCATCATCCAAGAAGCTATTCAGTTCTGTGGCATCTCAGCGGTAAGTAACCTTTAACATAACTCCAGTATTATTTAAAATAATAATCTGGCAAAAAATATAATTTAAATATCATTGATGCCAACTCCCACGATCAATAAAATCCCATTGCTGGGCCATTGCCATGTTATCCCAGGTGGCTGCTAATATGTTGCTGGGCCATTGCCGTGTTATCCCAGGTGGTTGCTAATGTGTTGCTGGGCCGTTGTTATGGCATCCTAGGTAACTGTTAATATGTGTATATATTCATGTGCTAGTATTTATGTACATGTACTGTCTGTGAAGATCTGATTATTTGTGGCAGTTAGATTTTCATTTTCTCAACATTCTCCTGTTCATGTCCTATGGGTTTTATGTTTGAGCAAATGCTGCATTAAAAGGGGGCATGGGATCAGTCCCCAAAGCACTGTGACACACTAGTTTCATGGTTCTAGCTTGTGAAAATGGTACAAAAAAGATGTAGAGTAGTAAAATTAAGGAAGCAAGTTTGCTTAAAAATGAAAGACTTCAGATTCTAGATTGTCAAACAACAGTGTATATTGTATGTGTTAGAAAAGCTTGCATGTTACTACATGACCTCCTGTTGGTATACTTTGTGTGCGTTCATTCGACAGGAGATATTTGAAAAGCATCTTCAAACTTGAAGCGCCCTCTTTACCTTGTTTGACCATTCATTCAGTGATCCCTAATGGCCTCACATGATCTTCTTGTGCTGTGGTTCTAAACTCATATTGTAGTATGAAGCTTTCTCACCCTTCTCGCTCTGTTTCCACAGTTCAGCCTATATTCTTTCAGCATCTTTGAGGAGGCTGGAATTCCTGTGGACAAGATTCGTTATGTCACCATGGGGGTGGGGCTGTCTGAAGTCCTCACCAACATCACATGTGTGAGTTCTCTAATACATCAGAATGTAACCATCCAGCATTGTTGACCCCTCTAAAGACTGATAACAGAATAAAATGAATAGTTTGGTGAAAAATCAAAATCAATTGTCCTCTTAACCTCAAATGTTGCTTGTCAGCTAAAATGTTTGTGAAAGTTTCTTTAGCTAAAACTTCTTTAGCTTTGCACTGATTTTAGCTATAGTTTATGTTCATTTTTATAGATAATGTGTGCCACACAATGTTAGAAACCACATAAGCACATCTATTTGAGGTTACTCAACACAGGTAGCTGTGTGATGATTTAGGCATGCAGTTTGCACAGAGGCAGAGGGAGCCAGCGGCCAGGGGGGACGTGTTACCCTGGGTATTCCTGGTGGTTTATAGCTTGGTGAAAAATCAAGCTATTCATCGCTTCTCGGCCTTTTGGCTAAGATCATGTGTAGTATCTGTTCTTATCAGTTTAATATCTGATACGTCCTCTATATGAGGACTACATATTAAATTGATTTTTAGAACAGGGAGATGGAAGAGGAGCTTGCTCTGTCCGCTCCACGCATCGATCTGGTATTGCAGTACCTCCGGGAACATGGGGCAGTTGTGGGCTGGAGGTTAGGGAACCAGCCTTGTGACCGGAAAGTCGCTGGTTCGATCCCCTCGGCTGACAGTATGTGACTGAAGTGCCCTTGAGCAAGGCACCTAACCCCCAACTGCTCCCTGGGCGCTGTGGATAGGGCTGCCTACCGCACTGGGCAAGTGTGCTCACTGCCCCCTAGTGTGTGTGTGGTGTTTCACTGCATGGATGGGTTAAATGCGGAGGTCTAATTCCGATGTGTTCAGACACAGTTGGCTAAAAGGTTCATTTCATTCATTTCATAAGCCATTGCTATGGTATCCCAGGTGATTGCTAAGGTGTCGCTAGCCCGTTGCTATGGTATCCTAGGTGGCTGCTAACGTGTGTGTATATATATATATGTATGTGAGTCTGCATGTAATGTCTATGAGGGTCAGTGTGAGAGAGTTAGATTTCATCATTTAATGATATTCTCACATACCATACTAACAGATGAGGCCTAAGCTTTCACTACTTGTTAGCATAATAGCTCCAGTACAAAACTAAAGAAAAAAACTTTGGACACATGCCTTGGCGGTTTGATCAAAATTGGGTTAACAGGACATTTGTGTACATTTGATTTTTCAGCAAACTAATCCTTTAAATGAAAAATGCAAAGGTCTCTGCATGTGTATTAATGTGACATATTACTATGTGTGTGCACACAGGGTCTGCTGATTGACCGTGTGGGCAGGAGAGTGCTGCTTTGGGTCGGTTATGGTGTCATGGCAGTCATTATGGCACTGATGACCCTCACTCTGGAACTAAAGGTGACTGACTTTCACCAAACAACTACATTTATATGCTTTAGATCTGCCATTAGATAAGAAGATATGGACTTATACACAAAACTCTTGGCCACATTTCAAAACACAAAGTAAAGTGATCCACAAGACTGATACAGGTAGAATAAATTTAGTCTAAACTGTGGGTCCAAACTTCAGTTTCTCACTCTCATAACTACGTGACTTGCATATTAGGTTGTTAGTAGTAACCGAATAATTTGTAGCTCCTGAATAGTAAGTCTTAAGATTGATTACTGAAGAATAAGCCTGCAGTTTAGGAGGTCAGAGGAAATGCTTTAGAGAAACCTACTGACTCAAATTTACTTTACAGTGATTTACAATACTTTACAGTGATTTTTCAATGCAAATGTATGCATTGCATTTCCTGTCCAAATGAGCAGTGATCCTACATGTCTGCTGAGTTTTCATATGTAATCTTGATAAGTTTTCTGTTTCTAATAAGTTACTGTTTTGCCTTGCAATGCTTTGCCTGTACCTCTCTGTCATGAATGGAATTAAAAACATGAAGTTTAGGCCAAAACGCTTGATCGTAAAACAATGTTTCAGGCATCAGGCAGCAGATTCATAACCATTTAATGTAATAACTTTCTGTGAATTTTGTTGAAATGATTTTAGAGGCATTAACCTCTTCAGACGTTCACCACTGTGAACAATTCTGAGTGTAATTTCTCTAGAATGGAGCATTTCATACCAAACCACTCTGAATGACTTCCAACTTTTATTTAAGCATCCCTGACTGAATGCAGAAATATATAAAAATTGGTGGAACTTCCACTTTGGTGGAAAAAAGTACACAAAGAAAACCTAATGAGAGTTTAAAATGTAGCTTACTGACTGATTATTGACTTGTGTGAAGGCAAAATATAACTTGTAAAACATGAAAACATAAACTTATTATGGAAAAGAGAACCTTTCCTTCAATGTGTTTCCAAAACAACTGTCCCTCTTCATACATGAAAGAGGAATTTCAGCAAATGTTCAACAATTTTGAGTAAATAAGTGGTTGAAATGTAAATAAAATAATTCAGAATGGTTTGGCATGAAATACAGTATTGTAGAGAAACCTACGGGCTCAGATTTCTTTACAGTGGTGGTGATAGGAACCAGATGTCTGAAGAGATCAATGCCTCTAAAAGCTCCCTCACAGAAAGTATAATACATGATCATTATCACAAATAAACTGGCTGAGGCCTGAGACGTTGTAGGATGAGTATGAGATGAGATATTTGGCCTAAAATGTATTTTTAAAAGCCGTTCATGAAGCAGAAGTACATGCAGAAATATGTATGTTGGCAAAATAGGCAAAATAGTCCCCACAGAAAACTTATTTCAGATTTTCCACTATTTTACTATCAACAATATCACATATAAAAGCTCAAAAGACATGTAGGTTCACTGGTGTTTTTGGATAGTAAATAAAATGACTATATTTGCACTGTGGATATCACAACCCCTGGTTCCTATCACCACCACTGTAAGGAAATCTGAGTTGGCAGGTTTCTCTAAAATAAACCATTTCACATCAAACCACTCTGAATGACTTTGTTTACATCTCAGCCGTTGAATTGTGTAGAAACTGTGAAAAGTCAGTGGAGTTCCCCTTTAAGTATGTCTAGCTTAATCTTTATAGTGCCATAAAAAAGGAATGGGATTTCACCTAAACCCCTTTATTCCCTCATTTTATTAGGATTACTCTTTCTGGATTCCGTACAGCACCGTCGCCCTCGTATTCCTCTTTGTCATCTTCTACGGAGCAGGTCCAGGTAAACAGTCACTCGCATACATAGACTTCCACAGTGCTTATGAAATGGTGATACTTAAGTCATTAATACAATTAATTCATTTGAAAAAACTCTTTGTTTTTGATTGACAGCTGGGGTCTTTCCACCGCTCAGTCACGAGATATTTGTCCAGTCGTATCGCTCTGCAGCGTTTGTGTTCATTGGAATTCTACTATGGGGCGGCTTCACTGTGTTAGGGTTCATCTTCCCTTTCCTTCTAGTAAGTTTGCTTGTTGCATAACCACAATAGTCCACTATTGCTAACTAATGGTCATAATAACCGGGTCACCGGGTACCCAAACAAAAGACACAGCTATTTAATGATTTACACTGATTTTAATATCATTTCACAGTTAACCTTTGTCACAGTAGCATCACCAGAGTTGTTTAACTCCTGCTTGACCAACGACAGCACGTTACTGTCAAATCAGGCCATTCTAGAGTTAGTTCTACTACTTAGATGAAGCCATTTATTCGTTCAGTGTGTTTTAGGTAAACCTAGCTTGTATCTACAGCCAGTGACCACTTATTCAGGTCCACTTACCATATAGGTGCACTTTGTAGTTCTACGATTACAGATTGTGGTCCATTCGTTTCTCTGCATGATGTGTTAGCCTCCTCTTTACCCCTTTCACCAGTGCTTAAGACCCCCACAGCTCCTGTCAAAATGGAGAAATGGTCTTTAAGTATGAGTTGTTCATTTTTCAGCGTCAGAAAAAAAAAATATATTTCATAGAAATTTACACAGAAGCCTCAAAAACAAAATATATTTTTTCAGTACTTAATATTTCCACTCTTTGCCTTTATTAGAGCTTCCATTCTTTTCAGGAGACTCGCTTTCAGTTTTTTAAAAATCTGCAGGGATATTTTTCCACACTAACAAAGTTCAGTCTTAGAAGTTAGTTGCATTTTCTGCCTTTTACAATCCAGCAATCTCAAACACATTCAACAATGTTGGTGACGTTGTTGTCAACCTTATTTTAAAGGATTTGCAAGAAAAATCAAAAAATCAAAATTCAAAAGTACGGAATGAAGATTTTCAATAAAATAAAACTCATTTTATTGCATATAAATAAAATTAAAATTGATTTTATTCAATAAGATTATTTTATTCTAATCTATTCTGGTCAAATGGTGAGGCAGACAGCTTATATTACACTACATTATCATTTCATATTTCTTATCTAATACATCTGAAATATCTTTTGGCATCTTGTTTATAATACTATTATCTAGTTATATAAAATAATATCCACTTAACAGCTGTGTCAGAAAGCATTAGCTGCTACTGCTATGAGCCTTGCAGGTGGTTGCTAGGAGTCCCATTTCTGTCCTGCCTCTGCACCTTTTAGTAATTTTTTCTCTTTTTTCTTTTGATTCTTTCTTTCCTTATTCAAGTGGAGTATTTTATATCAAACTTCCTCAGAAATATCTCCTGAGAAATGAAATTTGTACTTAATGGCGTTTAGACTGGATTTTAAATACATGAAGAGTAGTCTTGAGGCTTGTATTTGTTTTCCATTTGTACAGACAGAAAACTTAATGCCATTCTCTTGTGCTCCTCAGGTCACTCTGAAGTCCTTCAGCTTTGTGCTCTTCTCAGGCGTTTGTTTTACCGCATCTCTCTACGTTTTCTTCATCCTACCAGAAACGAAGGGCAAAACTCCTCTGGAAATCTCTGAGGAGTTTAGGAACATCAGAGTGTGCAGCTCTTCCACTGATGACACGTGCTTGGAGACTAAGTTGTGAAAACCAACCTGATACAAACAGGATAGAAGTAAAAAAAAAAAAGGTTTATTTGCTCTTCGCTTCACTACTGAGCTGGTGATATAGGCTTGTGAATGATACTTGACTAATAACAAAGATAAAGATTTTACTTGACTTTTTTTCTTTTTGCTAATTTAATGCAATCATCTAGGTCAGAGGTCGGCAACCCAAATGTTAAGAAGAACCATTTTGTCCTTTCAACAAAAATGAAACCACCTTGGGAGCCACAACATTTTATGTCCATTTTACTATTGTGGCTGTAAATATGTCTCATTATGTGCTAATGTACTAGTATAGGCTAAAAATATAAAATAAATGAAAACACAGACTTACTTTGCTCTGCTTTAAGCTTTTGCTCAGCTATAGCCACTTTTCTCGCATCTCTGGCAGGAAACCTTTCCACAAAAGTACAATAGTGTCTTGTAAAATGTCTCTCAATGTTTGATTTTTTACAAGGATGAAGTTGCTTCTCATTCAACAGTGGAACGGGAAAATTTGAACAAGAAGCTGGCGAATGAGACGCTGACTTCAGCCTTGTGACTTTTTCAGTGTTTGACAGTTTCTCGTTGTAAATTATATTACATTTAGTAATCGTTTGGGAACTGAGGACACCAATTGATGTAGTTGTGAACAGTCCAGGGTCTCCAATATTCTGTATTGCATTACATAATGCGCCACACATTTTTAATGGGATTCAGGACTGGACTGCAGACAGGCCAGTCCAGCACCTGCACTCTCTTATTACTAAGCCATGCTGTTGTAACACATGCAGAATGTGGCTTGGCTTTGTCTTGCTAAGAAAAGCAGGGACGTCCCTAAAAAAAAGACGTCGTCTAGATGGCACTATATGTTGCTACAAAATGCGTATCTCAGTAATACACCCCCGTCCCTTGACAGATGCTGGCGTTGGGATTTAGTCAGGATGGTCCTTTTCCTCTTTGGCCCAAAGAACACATTGTCCATTATTGCATCAGTCCATCTCAGATAAGCTTTAGCCCTGAGAAATTGGTGGCGTTTCTGGATGCTGTTGATATGATTCCACTTTTGCACTGCATAATGAAACAGGGCAGATGTAAATAGTAGTCATCCCTGTGTCATGCAGGGGGTGGATCTACAGGGTGGCAATGTGTGGCAGCTGCCACCACCTCCATGACACTTACCACCTCACCAGCCACCCCGGTTCTGCAGTAGTTCTGTGGACAATATTGAAAAAAAACATATACTATTAATTTACACAAGGACACACCTGTGTGTGTGTGTGAGCCACTTCCAATTCGGATTCCTCGGAACACACACAGGAAGTGCAGAGCTGCCACTGGAGGAGAGAGAGAACAGATAGAATCATTAGCTTTTCTGTGTTAAGTTTCATGTGGAATGTGTTTTGTATTGTTAATATTGTATTGTTTTGTTAAGTGATTTATTATTGAAAATAAAATATTTTTAAAAAGTTTTGTGTGGAAAAAATGAGCAAGTAATACTTACTGCAGTCATTTTAAAACTATGTGTCATGACCAAATTTAGTGTTCACACTAAAGTGCCACACTTTAATTTGTATTGACGGGACGTGTTAACATATTTTCACCAACTCTTCCCTCCATTTCTCACTCTTTTCTAGTCACTTTATTTTTCTACTTTCTTTTTTCTCTGTTTTTAATGTGTTAAAATTCACATACTTTTTTGAAAAGTTTTCTGTCATCATGAATATTCTAACACAGGACACCTCTGTCGGTCTTACAGTATAAATCTAATAAATAATCCCACCTCTGACCAATTAAAGCATGTGAAACAGCAGAGCTGACATGATGGACAGGATAAATAAGAAGTGGAAAGAGGAGGGAAGAAGAGCTGGTGGCAGTGTTTTAAATCAAGCACAAGCATCAATGGGCCTCATTCACCAGCCGTTCTTAAGAAGAAATTTCTCCTTAAAACCCACTTACGCAGTTTTCACAAAGATTCTGACATTCACCAGTGTTTTCTTATTAGGGGTTTATTCTTAGGCAAGAACAGAACCTACACACTCAAGAGCAAAACATTGGGAACAGACTTTTTCTTAGGACCTTTCTCAAAAACACATTTAAGAAAAAAATAGGAAGAAGTTGGTTAACGAGGCCCATTGTCTTTTAGTGACTAACAACTTAAGTTGTTACTTAAGCATTTAACTGTTCTTTGTAGATTTTATTATTTGTATAAAAGCATTCACAAAATATAAACCAATATTTCTCCACTGTTGAGACCAGAGTCCCTCTCTCTTTAAGCTGTTAATGAGGAACTACGCTGACATTTCTTAAACTCAACGTAGTAATCATTTTCTGCCAGTTTGCTATCAGTTCTCTCAGGTGGGTCCTCGGGTCAAAATGTCCAAGGACTTCTGATTCCCTGGATTAAATCCAATAACAACACCACGACAATGCTACTTATAATTCAGAAGTGGTTGGCAAATGCACACACAAGCTAAACGAATAAGTAAAGTGAACAGCAAGAACTATACTGGAGTCAGCGTTTAGTGTTTCAGTTGAATTTGTCTCAAGACATAATTGGAAAAAATCTGTGCACTTTAATTCATGATTCTCAATTTCAGCTGCAAACAGTCAACAGTCATTTGTCATTGAGGAGGGAGCATAACACCCTATAATCCTGTAAAGCTTGAAGTCGATCACTCTTAATTTTGCCATTATAATACAGGGCAGCTAGAAGTTCATGTCTAATGTCCAGGTGATTTTACAAATCTAAAAGTCGTTCATATCTGCACAACCATTTTCCAACCTTTCTTTGCACCTTAGAATTAAACAGTCTGCTGTTACTGTGCCTTTCATAAAGCAGTCTGGGCTGAAAGGTACGGAGCAAATCATTCGGACTGAAATCCTAAAATGAAAAAACTTCAGCCTTTCAGATATGTGGCGGCTGCAGTGATCAATTTGCTCAACATTTAATCATTTTTCTTACATCTTCCACTCCAATAACTGCTGCAGACTGTCTGCAGGAACAACACTCCACATCACTTCAGCATAAATGGGCCTTGCTAAACTGCTGTAGGCTGAATGGGTGATCCTGCTGCCCAATTCCCAGTTCCACTTTGACATCCCAGGTTGCCAGATATAAAACAAATTGGCCGGCAAACACAGCACGCTGCAGCCATGGAAGCAAGCAAATGAACAGCATCAAAAGAGATAATGTTAGATTCCACCGAACCTACATCCTTCTACAAAACTCCATGACCAGAGTTGTAGTAAAATGTGAGTAGTTATTGAATATGCATTTGAAAGATAGAGGCAGCTTAGAGCCCAGAAGGACTTTAAGATGGATGCCAAGTTGGCAAATTTTCTCCTGAACAGGTAAATATTGAGCTTCAGCTAATGTTAGCTGACCTTAACCAATTTATTATGCATTTTAAGTAATTTCAACATTCAGGTACTCAAATTCATACTCTACTGTCTGTGTGCAGTGATCCCGACTAGTGCTATCTAACCTCGTCATGCTAACACATGCTAAAGTTGACTGCTCAGTCACACTGGAGGAGCGGACGGGCCATGGCTGTTTACTACCACAGCAACAACCAGCCTGACAGAAGTATACATCAGAAACTGCAAGTTTTACTCTAAATTGACTTAAGTTATTATGATGCGATTACTTTATACATTGAATGAATATCTGTTAAATTGAGCAGTATGTTATCTATCCAGAGTGTTTATTGCAGTGCAGTGGGCTTTTGTTTTCAGGATAATGGGCTTAGCTTTTGGCTACTGTACATAGCCAAAAAGACAGCCATGCATCTAGCTAACATTGATGGATTTATAAAAAATCCACATGAGCTTGTTTATAATTTGCAAACAATAAAAACATTGCAAACATATACATTAACTGATCAGCTTACAGTGTAGCCTATGACACGTTGTCGTTTGCCATTGTCAAAGTTTAATAATGTACGGAGCCCTACTGGTGGCATCCCATATAAATAAAAATAATGTGTGGCCACAACTTAATAAGGCGTGGTAATGAAATAATTAAGCCATGGCCACGACTTATTTATCTCATTCACATGCTTTAGGATCTCATTCTTGCATGTTAATACAGCATGGCAACACATTATTTTTATTTATATGGAATGACACCAGCCTAGGGAGAAGGGGGCGGGGCCAGACAATCCTCTCCAATATTTGGAATTTGGACTGCAGTGCCCATTTTAAACGCTTGGTGTCAGTATTACATATTGTTCCTTTGAATTCACTCTTGAAAAATACGCTTTCACAAGGGTACATGTTCAAAGTCTTATTTCCAAAAAACAAATAACACAATTAGTATTCTATAAAACTATGCAGTATCCTTTATGACTTGATTCAGGTGTGTCACAGTTGAGAAACAGTCTTAATGCTTGTACATGGCAGGTCTCAACTGGAATAAATAAATAAATGCTTTTAGCCACTTTAGTTCACCCATTAATTTCCTTCCACCTAATAGTTCAAGGTTGAGGACTCCGGTGGGACCCCCTTCATGTCTGCTCAGAAGGGTTTTCCCCTTATCGACAGCTGCCAGGCACCGCTGCTTAGCCCGGCCTCATTTGCAGTTTAAATACACGCATCGTGCTATTAGACGAGGCTGATTATGACTGACATTATCTCTCCAGTAACAGGCTGTTTTATCTGAGCCTCAGCCGTCCGTCCTTATCTCACAAGAGGAGAAACTACAGGATTAATCAGGAGTGCCATTACTGAGAGTTATGGCTACTTCCTTTGCACTCAAGTCAACATATTGGACAGAAAGTGGAACCAGAAACCTGCCTTAATTTCAGGTCTGTTTTGCAGTTGTCATGGTACCAGATGAATTCTGCAAGGATGTCTGGTTACAGGTATATTTGACTTGAATATAGTATTGCTATCTGGTTCTAAGTGCATGTCTGTCAACAGCTGACCACACCCTGTATGGCTGTGATTGGCTAAAAAAGTGATCAACATGCCTTAAGAAAGATGGATCTGTTGACCCTTATGGTATTTCTTAATTTGGAACTAAAATCTAGTGTTTTACATATGTTGTAAGTACAGTAATCACACATATGCTGCAAGTGGTAATTACAGGGGTCCAAGGACATATCCTGCCAATGTGTTTTAACAATATTTTAAATAATATAGTAAAAGTGACTATTGATAGTCATTAAAACTAAACAGTTGGTAAACACTTCAAGGCTACCTTTAAAGAGATTTCATAACACATGCCTAAATGCTCACAAATGCTTTTTCACAATTCGTTTTTACTTTTTAGTTCCAATACCTCAGCCAAGTCTGATGCCAAATGAGCGATGTTTTTCCTTGATGACACATGTATAAGCATTGAATAACATATTTATAGAGCAATTTATAACGCGAAAAGTATTTATGAACAGCTTATGCCATTAGGATAACATAAGATGTTTTATGAGGTAAATGACATTGTATTGATATGAGGCTTTAAACTTAAGTGATTTTTTTGTTTCATTTATAAGACTGTTATGAAGCATTGTAAAAGCCAAATAATGGAACTTTTAAGAAAGATGCCTAGTTTAGAACAGTAGAAATATATATGACTGATAAAGTGTTCTTAACTATGCCTCTGCCTCCGTTATTGGGAATGATGCTACATCACATGCTTGAATTAGGACATGATTTGTGCTGGGTATACTGGGTGCATCTAGTTGGTGCACCTACATAGTAGGCACGCTGATAGTTATTTAGATGATTATTATGAATATTATGTGCCTATATGTGCCCTGATCTTTGCTCTCAATTAAGATTTGATGCGAGCAGTTATTGCAATACTTCGGCTGACCAGAAGGTGGAGATGTTCACCTTTGGATTGAACAGGCTTAAAGGCCTGTATTTAGTCTGTGATTTGACCACTTATCAGAAACTGAAGAACTGAAAAAAGCTAATGTACTGTCAGAAGCTTGTCAACTTAAAAGACACATGGTTAGTTGACCTGATTTTCATTCTTTAACTGTGGTTTTCCAACATTCCAACAGGAAATCAAGACCCCTTTAGCTGTCTGCAGATTTTGTTTGTGATCTGCCAAGACTGACTTCTGATTAGATCCATAAAAGAGCAAAAATACCCGTACAGCCAACGTAGATCAGGCAAGCTGATGAACTAAATTCAGTTGCTGAATTTGTTTTTCATGTAGGCCAAAGTACTTCAAGTTTCACTACAATTCTTTTTTTTTTTTTGGTTTGTTAAGATTTTCACAAATTTTACCCATTTATATGAAACAGAACCCAACTGAGTGGTCAATAGAAGAAATTCTAGACCACACAGCTTTCTCCTTCAGCCCCTCCCTGGAGAATGTGTGTTAAAATGTAGGCCATGCTTTTTCCTATACCTCACTCAGGTGTTGAGTTGAATTCACAATCCACACCAGAGAACAGAATACAGTGAAAGACTCTGGCGTTCACCTGCAGTAATAGACGAAAATAATGGACTTTAAGAAGGTTACCCTCATAAAATCTGCTAGAAGAGGTTATCTACCATTGAAAACTAGCTTAAACTATATAAGAGCTCTGCCATGGGAAACATTGAGCATAGTTGAGTGACATTGATGACAATGACTAGTCACAGGAACTCCAGCCAAGGCATGTTTGGTGTCATTTGGTTCTTTAGATTTGCTCTGGAGCTACGAGGATAATGTAGCTAACCAGGAACAGAAGCTAATACCTAAAGTATTTCGGAAACTGTATTATATACAGTTTATTTATAAAAATGGAGGGTTATTAACCACATAAGGAAGATTGTTTGAGATTACTTAACAGCTTGATGTAGTTTAAGTCAAGTGTGTGGTGGTTTAAGCATACAGCTAGCATGAGGCTAATTTGTGAGGTATTAGCTTCTGTTACTGGTTAGCTACTCCAGTGCAAATATAAAGAAGCAGTCTTCAGACACCAAACGTGTCCTGACTGATCTGGAGTTTTAACTACTTGTTGTCATCATTGTAAATGTTGTTTGCTACTCAGTGTTTCCCATGGCAGAGTTTTTAAATAGTTAGCAGTCTTTTTAGCTAGTTTTATGTGGTAGGTAACCTCCTCAAGTAGATCTGATAAGAATAGACTACTTATATCTATTACTTGGGTTGAACGTCTTCCAGAAATTACTTACCAACTCAATATAGTTTGAGGCAAGCATGTGAAGCTTTCCGAATACAATACAGGTGATGCTAACCACTGAGGTGGACACTGCTATTATTTGACCAATACCTCTCCTTAGCAATATAAATGTGCCATTGTTGAAGATGGTAGCTACCAAAAGCTAATACCTGAGGTATTTCTGAAACTATTATATACAGTTTATTTATGAAAATGGAGGGTTAGAAACCACATAAGGAAGACTATTCAAGATTACTTAACAACTTGATATGGTTTAAGTCAAGTGAGCATGATGCTAATTTTTGAGGTATTAGCTTCTGTTGCTTGTTAGCCACTCCAGTGCAAATATAAAGAAATAGTCTTTAGACACCAAATATATCCTGACTGATTGTGTCCTGAGTTTTAACTACTTATTGTCATCATTGTAAATGTTGTTTGCTACTCAGTGTTTCCCATGGCAGAGTTTTTAAATAGTTAGCAGTCTTTTTAGCTAGTTTTATGTGGTAGGTAACCTCCTCAAGTAGATCTGATAAGGCAGACTACTTATATTTATTACTGCAGCTGACATTTTTCAGAGTTTCAGAGCTTACTTACCAACCCTATACAGTTTGAGGCAAGTATGTAAAGATTTCAGTACACAATATAAGTAATGCTAACCAGTGAGGTGGACCCTGCTATTATGTAACCAGTACTTCATCTTAGCAATATAAGGTTAACAACACTCACAGAGCTGAACCTTCATTAAAAATGTGTGAACTAGATTTGATTATGTTTCCTAATGACTTGGTGGAAAAACTTCACATCTATGCAATTTTGGACCAAATTAAACTATATAAACTGTTTAAAAATGTAAACTGTAAAAAACAACTGTAAACATTATCCCAAATGAACAAAAAATATATTTGCTCAAATTATATATATATATATATATATATATATATACACGTGCAGTATATGTGATGGCTTAAAATGTATGCGCTGAATATATTAAAAAGAGCTGTTGAAGTTTGGGCACCCCTGATTACATGTATTTGTTGACTTTCTAGGTGAAAATTAGCTAACTTATCCTCTACAGACAATACACTTCTCCACATTTTAATGCACAACTAGTGTTTATTTGCTGAATTTAACAAAACATGCTGACCAGGAATGTTCACACTTTCGCATACAACTGTGTAAATTGAAATACGCGCACATGTAGATTATATATGAATATAACAGTGTCAATTTTCTAATATTTGTATGTATGTCGAATATGCATAAATATATTACACACTTGATATATATTTTGGAAAAATATATGGAAATATGTTTCCTTGGCATTTGCGGTGGTTTGTGTGTATTGATTATTAGCTATTCAACTTTTTAAAAAAACAGAATTCACCCTCTACAAACCAAAGCAATTTCGTTTTGCCGCAGGAACACAGGTGAATGAAGGTTAATCTTAGAGCAGCTAAACGGATTAACACCTTTTCAGGAGTGAAACTGACCAATCACTGATTGTTGTATTTGTACGACATATCGTTTTAAGCTATTTTTTTAAATGGTCACAAAGTGGTATGCACTGAAAAACACACAATGATATCTTGTTTACTAGCCATTAAAGGCCTCACAGAAAAACTCTCAAATACATTTAAAAGCTATGAGGGTGTGAACTTTATTAACTTTTTTAATCCAGTGACTATATCTTGCTTCAAAAACTTTGCTATGGTGAAAAATTGTTTCCCATCTGACAGACTAACTCCTAACAGAAGTGCATAAACAGGGCCATGTTGATGGACAATCAGAATGCAGCAGAGAAAATCCCAATAGTTGATGCCAGTTTAGCATTCAATATATATCAGACACTCCGTGTATATCTGTGAGCTTCTGAGGATATAATGATACTGACAACCACTTTTGGAATAAAAGCTCCACCATTATAGCTGAGTGAAGTGTACATATTCAGATCCTCTTGTCTCTTAAAGTGCTTTGGATAGTTCACATGCACAGCTAATAAGTACTAAGGATCCTAATCACCCGGACACAGCACTGAAGACCAAGTCTTTTGTGTCATCTATCTGATGCCAATGTCTGTCAGCGAGACAAAGTCAATGGGAGTAGAACAATGACAATGCGATCCGTTAAGGCTTGGGGGTCAGGCAAGGTTGCTAATGTATAATTGCTGTCATTAGCATGCTTATTAATGTGGAGTTGGGCCCATCGTGATTGAAAGCAGCCATTACTCATCTGAATGATCTGGACTATGTGAGCAGATGGGCTTTGTCTCTTCATCACTTTGGTGAAGATACACTATGTATGTCCTTCATGAAGTACAACTCACAAGCGTTCTTGGGGTCTCTAGTCATGGTCGTTAACAGGCCTATGTTTTTTTTTCTTGTGTTTTTATACAACAATTCATTTGCATTTTTACAGACTTCTGAGATGTCGGTAATGCAAAGCTCAACACTGTGATAACAATAACAATAACAATATATAGGAAAGGTGAACTAATAAAAGTAGTAAAAGTAAATGCAATTTTAAACAATTAACATTAAACATTACTTACATTTAATTTCTTTCAATAATAAAAAATGATAAAACACTGATTTCTGTTTCTACCGTTCTACCATTTCTATTGGTCATGAAAATGAAACAGCAGCTGGAATATATATAAATATATATATATACATATGTATATAAATATGTATATGTGTGTGTGTGTGTGTGTGTGTGTGTGTGTGTGTGTGTTTCATGTAACAACTTGCTGTGAGGGAGCTTTTAGAGGCATTAAACTCTTCAGACGTCTGGTTCCTATCACCACCACTGTAAACATTTCTGAATCAGTAGGTTTCTCTACAATGGCACCTTTCACACCAAACCACTCCGAATGACTTTGTTTACATCTTAACGACTTAATTATGCAAAAATCTATATAATAAATGTAAAGCACAACTAATTACAGTGAGTTATGTAATTAGATATAATTCCATTTATATTCTGTATTGACAGATTCGAGTCTGAACTTCTTTTTCATGTTCGTTTCAATATCAAAAATGACAAACGTAAGAGGCTGTTTCTCTTTCGGCTTTGTAAACAACAACGACTTCATATACATTTATAATATCTCCTCTACCTACAAACACAAATGCGGGATGTATTGAGTGTTCAGAATGTGCCCTTCAAAAAAATTCTCAGCTTGTTTCAAAGACCAAGTGGGATTATTTAATAATTAATATTATTATTATAATGCTCTTTGTTATCGCTGGTGATATCTATGATGCCTAAGAGTTAATAGTGGGAAAGCAAATCTATTCTATTTTAAGCAAATGCTGTGGCAAAGTAATCAATAATATTGATTAAATATAGATAAAAAACATTGAAAACATCAGGATAATTTACTATTTTTAGATTTCGCTCAGCCCTATTGTCGCAGCCCTATTCTTCAGTATGACTGAGACAGCAGCTGATGCTGTCTAAGTCCTCCCAGCCTGGCGGGATTTGCAAGGCAGTGATATAGAAACTCCATGAATGTAAAACAGCCCGGAGACCTTCTGAACCTGCGGATTACGAGCCCCCCAATGGCCCCCATTTAACCGTGGATGTGTTACAATTCAGACACACGTGCCAGTGGGGGTTCTGAATGAATGCGTGACCATTTCACACTATACTCTGCACCTCAGGGTGTCTGAGCACTGAGAATAGACGGGTGTGAAACAATAGAACAGACTACAATAGACTAGAATGGGCTAAGCCAAGCGAATGGCCATTTGCATCTACTTTCTTTCGTTGACTTCACTGGTTTAAGCATTATATTTGTGATCAATATTCATCACGTTGATATTCACATAGCTGCATATGCCACAGCCCTGGAGAAGGGAGCTACATACACGCTTTGACAGAACTGGAATACAGTGACTAATTGGAGATGTAAAGATGCAAACGGTGATAGCTCAAAGGGCATTTCTGTCAGCCGTGATTAGCACCAAAACGCTGCAGCGGTGCAATGTGGGAAACCTGCTGTGCTGTTGTTGTTTGGAACTAGAGCAGGAAGGTTTTCATCAAATCAAATGCTAAATTTATATAGGGGATTTTGTTTAACTGTAATGCAATTTTGTTGCAATATATTGGTCCATTCAACATGGGATGGTCACACAATGGTGTGAATAACGCAACTGGGCTTGTAGCCCAGCGGTAGGCAAGGCAAGCCAACACCCAAAGGGTCATTGGTTCAAATCCCAGGGGTTGATTAAGGCCAGAATCAAAACATGTTCTGTATGAGCAGACCTGTTATCATGCTAGCTAAGCTACTGCTAACCAACTTCTCTTTCCTAGCCAGAATCAAGTTCTGTATAAGCAGAGCTGTTATCATGGAGCTAGGCTAATGCTAACCAGCTTCTCTCTCCTGGTTAGCAGCACTGTCTACCATGTTAGTGAAATACTGTTTTTGATTTTTTTCGATTTTGAAATGATGCAGGATGAGACGACAAAAAATATTGTATCTGGAACGTCGGTTCGAAGGTATTTAAAAAGAGGATATTGCCCAACCATGGGAAAGCACTGTAATTTGAATGATTATTGATGAGATTTTTGGTGATTTTAATCCAGTACAACTCTGCAATGTTCAAAGTTTTTACAAGTCTGCTTAGTAATAATTTTGAAGCAGATTTCCATCTTTAATTCGTCAAACTGGGAGCTCCTTTGGTAGTGGTGATCCTGTTTGAATCAACCTCATGGAAGTGTAATAACAAACCGTGCCAATAGATATTTGCACTTCTGTTTCCGGAATAGAGCTTGACTTGCCATAGTTGGTAATCATCAGATTCATCTGCTTGGGGAAGGGATCCAAAGCACAACTGATGTCACAAAATGAAGGTGAGGTGAGCCAACACCCAGAAGGTCATTGGTTCAAATCCCAGGATTTGGTTAAGGCTGCTCCATCCTTGATGCTCTACTGGCAATGCTGAGCTGCTCCTGGACTGGGCACAGTTGGGCAGCAAAATGGCCAATTTCTCTGATAGGACAAATGACCTGACAACAGATGGATGTGGCTGTTTTTATACAATTTACTTTACCATATCTCATTCGCACTGTGCTGTGTAAAGTATATAACATAACGTAAAATGGTATTAAACAAAATAGAAAGCAATACACGGCCATCTGTGGTCAGTTCAAGAAAGCAAAACTGGTCTCATGCCCTCTGGATTGGAAGGATTGTCCTCCCTTTCCCCCATGACTGAGCACAATGTAAGCCAAGACAGTACAGAATTAGGGTGCCCACACACTAGAGGCTGATGCAGCCAGTGAGGCACGTCAACCAATAGAAACGTGAGGGCAGATGATGGATGAAAATCCAAGATGGAGGAGAGTAGCAACACTGTGTACTCTTTTCCTGTTCTATATAACTTCTTTGCCTTCATGGCTGTTGTCTGCTTGGCTCTGCATATGGTCACCGCCAAAATTTTCTTTCGATCGTTCATATTTCATTGTTTCGGGTCCAAATATTTTGTTTCGCTGCTGGATTTCAAACTGTACTAACTCTGCTGTACCGCACCAGCTGTGTACACACCTTCTAGACGGACAAGATCTGCATGCGTATATGTCTACCACTCCGTCCTTGTGTTGTCTAATGTGCAGGCTCCCTTAGCAGTTAATATTCTCCTCCAAGCGTGTTGAGCTGTCCAGTGATGTTGTGTTAATCCTTTTTTACAGTAGGCATAAAGTGGAAGTGCAGCTCATTTTGGAGGCCTCTAAGTTTAACTATGCAATTTTTCCTTCTACAACATTGATGGAATGTATAATACTAATATGTATAATTTACAAAACAAGAATCTACCATCTTCATAGGTGAGCAAGCGAGAAATATTCTTATATGTGTTCTTATTGTGTTTTTATGCAAATATTTTAATATGAAAGTTTTTTTTATATCAAGAAAGCTTCAGTTGTTTTGGGTGTTTTATCTTTGTGGAGAGATATGAATTGTTTTCACAGTACCCAACTCCTCTTTCCTAGCCAAAATTGACCATGCAGGAAATAATGCAGGAAGAGACAACAAAAATATTGTACGTATTTATGGTTTGAAGGTATTTAAAATGTCATATTTCCCAACCATGAAGAAGCGCTGTTATTTAAGTGATTATTAACGAGATTTGTGATTTTAATCCAGTACAAATCTGCAGTGTTCACAGTTTTTATAAGCCTGTTTAGTAATAATTCTGAAGCAAACTACTGTCTATAATTCGTCAAACTGGGAGCTCCTTCAGTAATGGTGGTCCTGTTTGAATGGACCTCATAGTAATGTAATAACAAATCCTGACATTAGTACCTCTGTTTCCGGAATAGAGCTTGACTTGCCATAGATGGTAATCATCGGATTCATCTACTTGGGGAAGGGGTCCGAAGCACAAGTGATGTTACAAAATGTCCTTCAGCACGTTCGGTGCAATTACACATTTCCACCAGAGAGGTCCCCAAATCCCAAAAACATTCATAGTTAAGCTTTAATCTTAAAAAGATGGAAAAAAAGGTAACAGCATAAAGAAAAGAGCAATTTAGGAAAATGCTGCTTTAAAACAAGACTGGCACCTTTAACCAAACCACCCATAGAACAAAACCCCTAACCTGAACAGATCTGAGGTCAGTCTCCTCCAATTCTAATTGAACACACATGATGAGGAGCAGAACGGGGAAGCTTTGTCCACTGCAGTCACACGACTCCTATTCCTGAGTTACCATCGCGAGGGCCAGAAACATTCCTGAATCCTACAGTCGTGAATAATTAAATCAGGCTATTTTAGGCCTGAGAGGGTTCAACAGGAATTCAATGCAGTTTCGCTCTCAAGGCCAGTAATTGCAGATTTCAGCAACCTACGAAAGAGGCTCTACAGGGAGCAAAGGGCCGCTGTGCATAAATAAGAAAGCACTGCTATGCAAAGCCATTCAGTGAGGATGGACATTGTTGATAAGACCACCATGTGTGTGTTTGTTTAAAATAAAACAGAAAAAAAAATGTCAGATGAAACAAAGATAGTGTGATAAACTGTGGAGGGTCATTGTTCTGCACAAGAATGTAACAGTGAAGAAGATAACTGGCCAACCTAAAGCACTGAGAATATAATAAAAAAGAAATGAGTTGTAATAATATTATGATTGTGCTTGAATTACTGCTTAGCAATGTTGTTGGACTGATTATGGGGTTCCCTAAAGAGGGAATAATCTCTAAGCTCAAATAACCTATTAGCTATTTTCATGGTATTAAGTAAACTGCCCGCAGCAAGGGCCAGTCTGTAGACATTAATACAGTCATGGAGCTGTTTCAGAGCGGAACAAGTGGACGCATTTTAACCTTACAAATGTTTCTCTAGATGTATCAGGTATTGCTTCTAAAACAGAGTTCTGGCAAGGGCTAAAGCCAAAAGAAGCCCAACTGATTTATCATTTGACTGATAAAACCTACAATACCTGATGCTCTCTAATGTTTCAGAGCTGAAAACTGACTACCACATCAGTCAGTAAAGTGCTGGTACAAAAAGGAGTTTGTTAGTATTTGACAAAATAACTCGAGCCCCTGCCCCTTTTGTCTCAACATTAGTAGCACCCTTTAGGATGAGCTCTAAAGCTGCTTTTCCACTGCATAGTACTGGCTCGACTCGACTCGCTTTTGGTATCAGCTATTTCGTGATGATGAGATGATTCTGGTCATTCAAAAAAAGAGACACAAGAGGCTACGCTAACCTGGTAGCTAACATTAGCATATGTGTTTTGCAATTCTCTCCGACAAATCAGTAATATGTGTGTGTAGCTTTTTTACGCTCCTTTTGGTATCGGCTCAGCTCGCTTGGAACCTCGAAGGAGATGGTACCAAATAAGTACCGGGTACCAACGTTTGCCAAATGGAAAACCAAAAAAAAGGCGAGTCGAGTCGAGTTGAGCCGGTACCATGCAGTGGAAAAGCACCTTAAATGCATTTAAGGACAGGACAGGCATAGTTTGGTTGTGTCTGTAGATTTATTAGAGGGCTTTAACCCCTTACATGGCCTAAGTTGTATTACACACTTCTATAACCTAAGAATAGCTCAACTAGTTTGCATTGAAGTCCCTGTAGTTACTACATAATAAGTCTCAGTATGTAATAATCCTGGGATTTTAAGGGGAAAAACACCAGCCTGATCACCCTTTTTTACCTGCCACTTCCAGTCTATGTTAAATGAAGCTTCATGGCATTATAATTTAGTATTATACATGATTTTGACCAAAGCTTGCTGGTTGCTGGCTTGCAGGTTGACCATTGAAGTATGTCGTTGTCCTACTTACATGTTTCAAAGAACACCAAGAAAGGAGAAAAACAAGGCTAGTTGTCATAACCACCAAGCCACAATGCTGTACTTTGGAAAATGCTAACAGTGTTTGGATGATTGACAAATTTTTGCTTGTGTTAGTCAAAAAACTCTTACCACCTCGGGTACCACAGTCACTCCTGATTGAACGAATGACCAATGCAGTGTTATGCCGATTTAAAGTCTGACTACTGCTAGAAAAATAAAAAAGCCCTTTCAATATTTGCAGATTAACCTAAATGTTTATTTATTTCAAGTCAGTCTGTAAAGCATTTCACAGCCCATTTTGTCTGCCGAATTGCGTTTTTGTTCATTTCTGGCCTATTCTAGTTTGTTTTCTGACTGAAAAGCTTGCCTGGGGCAGCGACAGGTTCAGAATGATGCAGGCCTGCTGTCACTCTTCTGCAGAATCTAGCCGAACTGGCTGCAGGTTAAATATCATCTTATAAGAGTTATTTACTGTATTCATTTTCCTGTTTTTGTGTGTGTTAAAGCAGAAACTTGATAACAGTTGGCTGCGGCATAAAGCAAGCCATTACTTATTTATAGTTTTGGTGTCCACAATGATTCTAAAATGAGAAAAATACTAAAAATAAGGGAAACCCTATGTTCTATGGGTAGACATGTCCAAACCTTTGACTTGTAGTTAAAATATCTACAGTCAGCTCCGTATTATTGGCACTCTTAATAAAGATGGGTAAAAAAAAGGTCATGAAAAAAATGTCTGTGGTTAATTAGCTCAATATCAGACTCAAAATATAAATGATAAATAAATGAGAAATCCAAGGTTTTACTGAGCTAAATGTGGTCTAAAAAACAAAAAAGTTTGTGTCCCAATTTTTGGCACATGTAACCGAACACACCCCCATTTACATTTCACCTTTTGAGTCATCTCTACCAAAGCTACTAAGTGTATGTCTATTGATTTCTATTTATTGAATCTGAGTTGCTGAGCTGCTCAGTGTGTATGTATTCTGGAGTGCATATTCTTTTTTAGTACGACTGTCACATGATACTGAACACATCTTTGCTCATTGGAATGCAGGAACGTGGTTAGCTCGTGGCCTCAGTTTGCATGTTTTTAACATTTAGTGTCTGTTTTTCAACAATATTTCTTCACTTCAGATCTGAGATGAACTCAGTGCAAAGCCGATGTTTTTCATTAGTGAATTTTTCATCGTTTGGAGGGAGGCTTGCATTGAAACCATTTGCTTGGTTCTCATATAAGCTATGATTAGATTGAGCCTATAATGTTGCATGTTAATATTAAGCTTCCCTTGTTTATCAGAGTAAAGTTTTCCAGCAGGATCAACAGGATCATTTGCTGAAATGGCTGTATTTCACCTAAATGAAGAAAATCTCAGATCCCAAGTATTGTTTTTTTCTGTTTATGCATCAAAACATTCTCCTTCATCAACCGTTCTTAAGAAGAAATGACTTCTTAAAACCCACTTACATAGTTTCCATGAAGATTCTGACATTCGCCAGTGTTTTCTTATTTGGGATTTATTCTTAGGTAAGAGCAGAATCTACACACTTCAGAGCACAAAGGTGCGAACAGCTCTGCGGTTTAAGAACACGTCATGAATCTGACGTAGACTTTTTCTTAGGACCTTTCTTAAGAACAAATAAGAAAAAAACGCAGAACGATATTGGTGAATGAGGCCCAATGTTGTTACACTAATTATGTCTATATTACCATAATGGGATTCCTCTATGATGGTATTCATAGCAAGATCACACATCCTGGAAAACCTTGAACCTGGGACTTGAATTGACATGAGAATTTAGGCCCCATCAGGTCCAAACAAATATTTCAAACTCTAATACAACGCAAATCTTACAAAGTATTTACCAAAAGGCATTTTTAGATGTGTTATTCAATATTTAAAGTGCACGAGAACCGAATAAAATGGTCACTGATATCCTGTAAATGTATATTTAAATGATTTAAAATTGCTTTGAGATCTGATCATGAATTCTGGATATTAATTTTATTAGATATTAGTTTTGTTTGTATTTTATTATCACTAAGGGGTCATTAAGGGCTCCACTGTTGACTTAAAAGCTAAGGATGTTGGCAGATGCTAGTCATTCTAATATGACCTTCCATGATAAACGAATGGTATGTATTGAAGCCATGGAAAGTGTCCTGGAAAATGATTTCCTAAAAAGAGTGGACCCCCCAGTAATTCAAAGCATGGAGGAATAAAAGAAATATATCTGACCACCTGTCTAGATGTAGTCAAAGAAGAAGCCCATCACACCCAGAGCATGTTTCCTTTCATTTAATCGAAATGCTTCACACGCAATCAGCCGCTAGCCGGCTAAACATTCCCTGGGTGAATGAGAAAATAAGAAAGCAGTGAGCTGTGCAGTTCTGATGAGCTTCATGTGCTGAATTAGCCTCGCCGGGCCAGGCCTGAGCGCACGGATCAATACAGCAGCAGCAGAGCGGAGCGATGACGGAGAGCTCCATCTCCACTCTCATCACTACTCAAAACAATCAGGCGTCTGTTCATTTAGTTCAAACTCAGGATGGAAATCTGTTCCATTTTACTGATTTCAGATCAGCTTCATATAAACGCTGTCGTTAAACAAGAGACCACATGGCTGATCTGTGAATGATGGACACAGGCGGCTTCTAGAGCTCATCCCCTTATACTAGTCTTCATTTTGAAAATTAAAAGGGAGGATCTGACAATTCTATATAAAAGTTCAGAAATGTCAAATGCCAATTCCCAAATGAAGGAATAAAAAGGATCATTTTCTTGGAATTTGTTAATGTCTCTCTGGAATCTTTGCAGGCTCTGAATAAGTGAGAGACATTCTGACACACCGCTTTGAAGGTTATGATCCTAAAACAAAGACGGAGTAGAGCCATATGAGATTCCAAAAAATGTCACTTCAAATGCCAAAAGGAATGCCAAGAAGAAGAAGAATTTCCTTGGAATTTGTGGTGTTTCTCACTGAATGGGATCATTTTCTTGGAATTTGGGATTTTTTCCAAATTTGGAATTTACAATTATATTTTTGGAATCTCATATGCAGGCACCGATAAGCTGTAAGCTAATGCTCTTATTTAAAGGTTGCAATTCTGAAATTAAATAATGCAAAAAAGCTAAAAGTAGTATCATTTTCTTGGGATTTGTGATCATTTTCTTGGGAATTTTTTGCTTAACTTTGGAATTTTTGCTATTTGGGATGTTTTATTACATTTAGAATCAATTTTATAGCATTTGCAATCATATTTTCAATACGCAGCCACTGAAGAAATATTCTGATGTCGTAAGTGAAAGTGGTCATGCAAGCCAACAAAGCTCTTTTGAACTGAATGAGGAAAAGAGAGCAAGAGAGTGAGTGAGAGAGAGAGAGAGAGAGAGAGGTAGATCCACACAGTCATTTCCAGAAGGCCCTAATGTAGCTCACATGTTTGTGCAGCTGTTTCTACAATAACACTGCCAACTCGATGAAGCTCTTTTTCAAGGCTTTTTTCGACCACCGCAAAGTACATCTGAGGACTCGAAGGACATGCATTCCGCGGAGGCCAGCGCAAAGCCGCTAATGCTTCAGGCCTGTCAAAGGCATTAGTGCTTCACCACCTTTAATCAAGTCGGCAGTGTAGGTAAACAGTTAAAAAGCCTCATTTTTCAGAGCTATGACACGGCGTATTGATTAGGTTCTAAACACCGCAAGTACTTTAGCTGGCTATTTAAAATGGTATATGGGCCTGATGGTTAACAACAGACATACTCGAGTATTTAGTTGCACCTTTGTGGTTTTGAAAGTGCTATGACATCATTAAGTTTAGGTTAGCGAGCTTCATTCCAGCTTGTGTAAAGGTGAACGTCTTGAACACTCGCTATTATTAGTATTAGCAGTATTACATGAAAGAAAAGCTAGTAGGCTCTACTGTGAATTTCCAAAAATCAAAACAAGACTAAATAATCACTAAATTTTCATAAGGATTGCTTTCGGGAAATGAAGTGTTTTGGCAACAGCGGGCAGACGATGCTTCGGCGCTCGTTGTTCTAATGCATTTATTCATAGAGCAGATGGTGAGTGTACCTCTGTCTAATCTGAGTCAAAGACCATGGCATGCACTTGGTGATGAGGAACCAACAACTGTCAATCAAACTGCTCATCGAAATACTCTTTTAATTTCCAATACAGGACAAAAGTCAGCAAATTAATGTGCATGCGTTTCTACCCAATCTCTACATTATACTTAATACATAAATGATTCTATTAATACAAAATATAAAAATATGTGATACATCATTTACACATTATTTACTTTACATCCTTAACTTAGTGAATTTATTACTTCATTTATTCATATACACCTTGTTACTGAATAAACTGTGAATTTTCCCATAATAGAGACACACTGCAATGAAAAAGCGGTACCACACTAAAAACCGTGCTGGCTATCAACGGGTTAAACTAAGCTCAACTGCACATTGGCCCCATTGGTGGGGGTAAGCTTTGTATGAGATGCAATAGCCAGGGTTATCTATGAATATCAAAGGGAAAAACCATGCAAAAGCATGTGCGACACTGAAATTACTGCATATCACTCTAACGACCTCACGATACTGAAAAGCGTTGGACTAGGACTTGAAGTGAATTCTTATTGTGCAAAGGAGTGCCTCAGGGATTAATGTTAGGATATAATACAGTTCTTGCTTTTCCTGCGCTTGCGAGTATGTAACTGTCCACGGCCGCCCAAATGACCAGATCCTGTTAGTCCTGAAGTGTTGTATTTGTGCATTAAGTCCTCACTGGTCATATACCTCAAGTGGACTGGCTTGGGAATGGGCTCGCCCAAGAAATAGCCTTCATCCTCAGACTCGGATGACGAAGAGCAGGTGGAGCACCAGTCGTCATCGTAATCGTATTGATCCCAGGCATAGCGGCCCAGATGACGGTTTGGAGTGGGATTTTGGAGCGTGAGGTCAGAAGTCGTTCGAGGGCACGGCCTGAAGGCCTGCTGTCTTGACCTGCCACTCAAAGGGTCCCTTGGCCCACGTGGAGAAGGGAACCTATCGTAATCCTCACGGACTCGCGGCTGCGACCGTTCTGGAACAGGTGGACGCCTCTCGGCTGCCAGGTTGAGTGCATTTTCAGAGCGGGAACGTCTTGAACGGCGTGAGCGATGATGGTGCCTTCGTCGTGGCTCCTCCAATTCAACAGTGCGACGGTGAGTCCGTTCGCTCATGGGTGCCAAACGGGCATTGTTAGCGTTGCTAACCAAACTTGCTCTGTCCTCTTCCTGGTAGGTAAAGCCGGGTGGCAGGGCAGTGATTCCGGGGATTCCGGGCGATTCCTGTGTGTATGTTAGTGGATAATTCACCTGCACGGGTGGTTCCATCTCCAGGTAAGGCTGACCAGTGGTGAGGCTGCGGAGAGACTCTGAACTGTGGAACTGGACTGAAGAGTTGAGTGTGCCCATGTTGCTTTTCTCAGAGACGTTCATGCCCGAGTCTTTGCTCAGGTCGGGCATGGAGAAACGAGATAGGTGCTCCTGTCTCTTACCACCACCATCTGCAGACGTACCTACGTGCAAGAAAAGGAGATGTAATGTTCAATGTTAATTACTAGGAAACGTAAAAAAAAATGTATTTAAAAAAACTGTATTAAAAAAAAAATAACACTAGAAGGTGATACTGCATCTCATAAGTGAAATAGCTACATAAATGTGGAGCTATTTATGGAAATATTTCAATAATTCTGTTTTGTGTTCATGACACTATAAATACTTTACCGTTTACAAACAATATCACGCTAACATGACCTATCATGATATAGTGGATATAAAAAGTCTGTAGCATTCCATTAGTGTAGATACCTGTAGCGTTGGACAGTGCCAATGACTCCATGGACCCGCGAGGCGTTTGCTCCAGTGGAGTCAGCTGTTCGCTAAAGCTAAGTGCGCTGATGGGGTTCCGGCTGCGGCCCACCTGTGGCCCAACCTCCCTGTCCCGCTCCCTGTCCCTTTCTCTCTGGAACACATGCAGGCTGACTGAGCGCTTGTCCATAAAGCCGTTGGGTGGCAACTCGTTAAAGCTAGCCTGCGGTTTCAGCTTTTGCGGGTAATAGTCTTCTGGCTCTGTCTGGAACCAGTTCTCGTTAAAGGAATGTCCCTTCAGGGCAGATATGGGAGGTCTTTTAGATGGTGCCGGCTCTTTGAGCCGGTTGTCCTGAGGGTGACCAGGGGCAGGGTTGGGGGAATAGGACGCCCGGATGTTGCACTGACTCAGCAGCTGGAGCGGGGTGGGGGAGGATTCATTACGGCTTTCATAGTCATACATTTCATTCTGGTTCTTCCAGGATGGGGGCTCTCTGGACAGGCTGGGGGTTTGACTGGACAGGCTAAGGAGGTCCATCTGCAGGGACAGAGGGTCCACATCAGCAGAATAGCGGCCACTAGAACCCTTCCCACCACCTCCACCACCACCACTGCTAGTCTTGCTGGATTTGGAGCTTCGGCGAGCCTCACGGGTTCTGGCGTTTTGGAAGGCCGAGTCTGAGGAGTCCGAGCCATTGGCGTCCTCGCCCACGCTGCATGCCCGCGAGCAGAAGATCTGACCCTGTTTGGGCAAGAACGGCCGTCCAAGGAGGGACTTCTTGCAGCGGGCACAGCAGAAGCAGGTCTCAGTAGCATGCCAGTGCTGACCATCATATGTCATCTGGCCTTGGTCAATACCTGCAGCATGAAAAACAAACCAACATGAAAGTCAACAGTGGACAAGCCTTACTATAGAAATGTCCAAACTCTAATCTGTTCGGTCACCATGACAACTTCAGTTAGAATAACTATTACAGAATAAGAGTTCCTAAGTAAATCCTTGGGAGATGGAATCTGCCCTAGTAAACACCAGCTGGAAGCAAACAAACATAAGGTTGATCACACTTTAGTTTTGTTTTTACATCAATAGCTGTCTAGCCAACTAATACTGTTTAAACCTTATTTCTGATTATGTCTTTATGTTTCAGCTGCGTATGTATCAGCGATTGCTTCGTAACTGGCATAACAACTGATTATCGATGTCAACTGCCAAGTTTAGTAGCCTGTAACTGGAAATAAGATGCTGTAAGATATAATTCCTAAATTATGGTTTAGGTAAGATTTGCTTCAGTAATACAAATTTATGTAAAATTTGACCTTGAAATTGTTAGATAGGACTACAGATAGAACATTTTCTGTTGTATGGCTCCTTTCATTCAATATGACATTTGTGTTACTAAGTAGAACAGCAGATTTGAATTTGGTGAAAAGTTACTATATGCGTACAGCCTTGTTTTGCATAAAGACATTGCATTCTTTACATGTTTTTTTTTTCTTTGTTAAACAAAACAAATGTAAAAAGTCACTGTGTAACCAGCTTTGGCTGTAATTGCAGTCAAATAAAGCCCTATTTGAGCTGGGTTAGTTTCCAGAGGAGGTCCAGTAATGTAATCTGTGCATGATTTGACTTGTTGATTCAAACGGGATAAAGGATCTGTGTAATTTCCTCAAATAACTCCATGGACGTTCGTGTGGATATTCACGTCAGCATTATACGACAGATGCCACACTTCCAAACAACCAACAACAACCTTGTGCCCAACCTTGGGCACCAAAAAGAAAAAAAAAATGCGATACTGGACGAGGGAGAGGATTTTACATCTTGTTGTGAGGACACGTTATCACTGGCAATTCCAAATGACTGCATAATCATAGTGTACGGGAGGGAATATACACCAAGGGCCTTTTTCCATCACCTGGTTTTGTTATTACTGTGATGCTGATTCAAACAAGACTACTTTTCCAGAGGGAGCTCAGATTTCGGCAAATTATAGAAGATAATTCTCTCCAGAATTATTGCTTAACAGGCTTGTAAAACTATGAACACTGCAGATGAAAATCACGGATCTCTTCGGTCATCCCTCAAATTACAGCACCTCCTCATATAAAACTAATCCAGCTCAAACAGGGCATAATACAGTAAAGTGACAGTAATTCTTCTACACTTCTAAAAGTTAACTAACTCTATACAAATCAAGATCCATTACATCAAGTAGTAAAACAGAAGTAAAACGAGGGAAAGCACTTAAATCATTGATATGGAAATACAATAAAGTGCAAATCCAACTAAGTGCGATTAATTGCAGGTATACTTACATAAGTTCCCGATCCACGCAAATGGATTCAACTCAAATGCAAATCCCTCAGCTGTGATTTTTAATGAGCTATTATAACTCTTGAGTAACATAAGTGTAGAAAACAAGGCCTAAATATTAGGGTAAAGAAATACAGTCAAACTCCCTTGAGGTGTAGAAGTGTTTGGAGTAAACTGATTATGCTGTACGCCTTGCACTACACAAATACATTACATTTTAATTACAGCTCCACTTACATGGGCCAGGCGGCCTCAGTCTAATGGGCAACATCTGTTCGCCAAACGTTTTCCAAACGCTCTCCGTTTCTAATCAGTTTCCCTCGCGCTGTTTCGGCGTCCCGTACAGAAAATGATTGCAGCCTGAATTTGTCCTGAGTGACACGCCAAAACGCAGCTGGAACTGATGGCGGGGTGGAAACCAATGAGCCAACAAGGCGAGTTATTATGGGATGGAGTGCTGCCTTGTGACACGCTGGGGGCTAACAGAGTAATGGAAACACCAGGCGTTTTATGAATTATATCTGTAACAGCTTTTGTTTTCAGAAAAGCTGCAGCCGCTCTTGGAATGCCCCTAGACACAGTTTGTACATTTTCTAGTAGGAAAACGGACCATTCTTTATGAAGAATAAGCCCACTGTGGTGCTGGAGAGTCTGTGCTGAGTACATGTTTTCCTGTGGTGCTTCTCCTGAGCTACATTTCAGTCTTCGATTTTAGCCTAAAAGTTTTATGCTATTTGTGTTCCCGCCTTAATTTTAGTTTTTTTTCCTGGTTTGGAATATGATATCAGGAGTTTTAAAAGGGGGATGCAATCGATTTGTCAAATATGTTCCGCTAAATTCAATGGTTAAACAAAAGTAAACAAAGTCATGCAGTGTGGTTTAAAATGAAATGCTCAGTTCGAGTGAAACATATCGAGTCAGAATTGCGCACAGTGGTGGTGATAGGAACCAGATGTCTGAAGAGTTTAATGCCTCTGAAAGTGACATCACATTAAGTTATTAGATGAAAAGGTTATGAATACATTGCTTTACTTTTTATTTTTTTACACTAGCATTTGGCCTCAAACATATATTTTCAACCCAATAATTATTTTTTCAGATTTAGCACTCGTATCTTTATCAATGTTACATACAAAAAACTCAGAAGACCCATGTAGGTTGTTTTGGATAGTAAATAAAATGGCTATATTTGTGTTGTATTGCAACACCTGGTTCCCATCACCACCACTGAATGACTTACATCTCAACAATTGAATTATGACACAATTTCAAAAAATCAGTGGAATTCCCCTTAAAAACACCGGTTTCCTTGATGTATTTAGCATTTTTGTTATTTTGTTACTGGCACCATTACAATTAAGGCTCATTTCACTCAGATACTTTAGATTTGTATGGGTTTGTACACTTTAAAGGGGGGAATTGCACCAATTTTCCCAAGTTCAGCATAATTAAATTTTAATTAAGAACAGTGTTGGTGATAGGAACCAGACGTCTGAAGAGTTTAATACCTCTAAAAGCTCCCTCACAAAAAGTTATTACATGAAATGGTTATGAATATGCTGCATGATACAACTGCTACTTCTGATCGTTCAGTGTTCTAGAAGTACTTTATCACAATAATAACTGTGCTACTGCTCATCCCTGGCCTCTCCTCCCTCTTTCAGCTTTTCACCCTCACTGGCCTACTTAAAAGCAAGAAGGAGGTCAGTTGTCTCACAGGTGTCCCGTCTCCACAGCCCTCTTTCTACAGAAGACTGAATGAGGGAGATTTGTCTTGCTTGGCCTGGGCCAGTGGGCCAGTGAGGCAGAGCTGTGAGGATGTTCAGCTGGCAGTGATGTATGGGGCTCTTACCGATATGTTCTCCGCAGGAGTCGCAATATTCCGCGTAGAGCGACTCGAAACAGCTGCAGCAGTACGGCCGGCCCTCCTTCATGATGTAGCGCTGACCGCCCAAAACCGTCTCGCACTCAAAACAGCAGAAGTGTTTCATGTGCCAGTGCCTGCCTTCTGCTTCGGTACACTCATCCGCAAAGATGATCTGAGGGGAGAGAGAGCGAGAGGGTGAGGAAGGGGGTGTTTTTACAATCTCCTTTACTGTCGAAGACACAAGAAAAATGCTTTTTGTTAAATTCTATGAAGACACATTATACTTCTTTTGCTGTAAGATACACACAAATGCCGCTGTCCGAGAGAGAGGAGGTAAGCATGTTGATATTACGGTATTATTATAGAGATATACTTAAATTTAGTCACAAATGGCATTTTTAGTTCTTTGCAAAGATAAAAACAGGCGGAAAAAAGATGAACTAAGTCTATAAAACCTAAAAGGCCAGTCAAACTAGCACTTATCAGTGAAATTTTGCCATCAAAACTATATTTATTTCAATGGAATTTGCCAGGCTGAGTGATTTCCCGTCCCAAACTTCTAGGGCGAATAAATTTCATGTGAAAATTTTGCACTGATTTCAAGTTTGACTCAAAATTTCGACCAACAGCGCTTTGGCTGCGCTGACCTTTGAAGCGGCGACCTTTCACAGAAGCTCCAAAATGGAGGAAATGCTCATTTTTTGGCAGCGTATAAACACGAAACTAAACATTTCTTCCTTACAGCCTATAAATAAAGACACGAAAGAAAGAGCGCATGATGTGAAGTCAGTAGGGAGACTGTATCTTCTATACATTATTATTATTAAACTTTTGTGGTTTTGATGCTTGTGGTAGATGAGTTAGCCAGCATACTGTAATGTTAGCTCCATGGCTATAAACAGCTGCACAAAAGTCACAGCCACTGTCGCTAACCACTGCAGTTATCTACAGCTCAGTGCGCAGCGCTGTACTATAGCTATCTGACGTTTATGTTCACTTTTGTGTTTTTATTGTTTACAGTAGGCAAGTTAGCCAGCTAAATGCTATGTTAGCTCCTTAGCTACATACAAAATCACCTCACTACTGCCAACCACAGCAGTGATTTGCATTTTTCTTGCTATATATCAGTGCTCAGCATTATACTCTCCTGAGTATTTCATTTTTTCACTTTTGTGTCATTATTGTTGACAGTCAGTTAGCTAACCTGCTGTACCAACAATGAGGATGATTTTCTTTCAGTTCTATTAAAATCTACTTTGTTAAAACTAAAAGTGTAACAGAAAAAAAGGTTTTTGTTTTTTGCTTATTGTGTCTTGAATTTTGCTTTCAGTTTCAACCAAGCATTTACATTTCAGTGCATCACTACATAATATTACTACTACAGTTATATCTATAATTAAATACACAACCATAATAATACTGTGTATACACCGATCAGACATAACATTATGACCACCTCCTTGTTTCTACGCTCACTGTCCATTTTATCAGCTCCACTTACTATATAGGTGCACTTTGTAGTTCTACAGTTACAGACTGTAGTCCATCTGTTTCTCTGCATGCTTTGTTAGCCCCCTTTTCCCCTGTTCTTCAATGGTCAGGACCCCCTGGACTCTCACATAGCAGGTACTATTTGGGTGGTGGATCATTCTCAGCACTGCAGTAACACTGACGTGGTGGTGGTGTGTTAGTGTGTGTTGTGCTGGTCTGGATCAGACACAGCAGTGCTGCTGGAGTTTTTAAACACTGTGTCCACTCACTGTCCACTCTATTGGACACTCCTACCTTGTCAGTCCACCTTGTAGATGTAAAGTCAGAGACAGTAGCTCATCTGCTGCTGCACAGTTTGTGTTGGTCATCCTCTAGTCCTTCATCAGTGGTCACAGGACGCTGCCCACAGGATGCTGTTGGCTGGATATTTTTGGTTGGTGGACTATTCTCAGTCCAGCAGTGACACTGAGGTGTTTAAAAACTCCAGCAGCACTGCTGTATCTGATCCACTCAGACCAGCGCAACACACACTAACATACAACCACCACGTCAGTGTTACTGCAGTGCTGAGAATGATCCACCACCCAAATAGTACCTGCTCTGTGAGGGTCCATGGGGGTCCTGACCACTGAAGAACAGGGTAAAAGGGGGCTAACAAAGCATGCATAGAAACAGATGGACTACAGTCTGTAATTGTAGAACTACAAAGTGCACCTATATAGTAAGTGGAGCTGATAAAATGGACAATGAGCGTAGAAACAAGGAGGTGGTCATAATGTTATGCCTGATCGGTGTATATATTGTCACTGTTGCAACAAAAAAATATTTTTGTGAACAAAAAGCCATTTTGAACTATTTCTACTGATCCAATCATCATGAAATATTCATCCAATGTCAAGCGCAGCTGACAGGTGTAAATAAAAAAAAAATGTTACACCTGTACATTACATTTTAATGTGGTTTCAACATTACAGTGTAATACTGTCATGCCTGTAAAGCTTCTTGCTTTAAGTGTTGGGGAGCAAGAGAGTGAGTGAGCGAGAGAGAGCGAGAGAGACAGACAAAGGGAGAGAGAAAGAGACAGACAAAGAGAGAGACAGAGTGACAGAGAGAGTGATGGATGGATGCATCACTGAATCATTGACTAGATGCTGAAAGGAGACGTGCCCACCCCCCTCCACAACCCCACTTAAAGGAACAGCTCAAACATGCTAGCATGGCTAAAAATGGAAGCTGGTAGCCACATTAGCATGACCGCATTTGCATAATGCTAATTGGTGGCTATTCATTTTTGTTTACTGTTGGCAGCATTAGCTTGTCTCACTGAACTATTCCTTTAAAAAAGAACAAAGACAATACATCCCAATGGACGCAGTCACTGTAGTCTTAGACCTGAGCTACTGCACTAAAAAGGCATAAATGATCTACATAACAACGGATAACAGGATGTTCTCAACAAAGTAAATATGGCAATACCTGTACTATGCAATAAATATTTCAATAATCTACTCAACACAAAGCACAATGTCTTCTATGGTGTACTAAATATTGAATACTGCAGGTACCACGTCCAAAACAAAGGCAGTTACAATTCAGGACAAAGGGCTTCGTATCTGAATTATGCATGAAAGCTTTTAATTTAACACTGTCATTTATCAAAGTCAGTCTTTACAGCTCATAATCTCTGTGTTTAAAAATGCATGTACTACAGAGTGTTTGCCATGTTATAATTCATGTTCATCATACAGTCATGCAGGTTCTGAAAACATACTAACACCCTATCATTACTGATGGGTTTAAAGAGCATTACTGTTGTTAACACAGTTGCTAATGCACCTTTTCAATGTGTAGTGAACATGGACACTGTTCATACAATAATCCAGTAACTGCAAGGCTTCCCAATCTCCAAGCAATTTCCAGTCTCAGCTCCACTGGTTTGCTTTTCCCCTCTTTAACAATCCTGACTCAACTCATCAACTGCTTACCAAACCCTTGAAAAGCTGAACTGAATATATTAAAATAGGAAAAATAGAAAATAGTGCAGGAACGATGGTTTCGAGGACTGAGACTGGGGACACTACACTCACTAATGCACTGCATATAGAGTACACAAGGTACTAGGGATGGGACAGTTACTGTTTTAATGATACACTGCAGTACAGAACCCAATACTAACCATATCATTCCAAATTTACTGATTAACATGTCGCTGCTGTCAGAACAAAATCTCAGAAACCTGAAAAGTTTTTTTTAGTTTTTGACATGATTTGAAAATGCCTGATGTCCTTTATATTGTGGGTAAATTTCACGATGAATGGACCAAAAGAAATGACCAAAATTACTTGGGGAAAAAGTCTGGTTCCATTGACTTACATTAAAAGTAAAGCATGTTTTTTCCTTCTCCTGGAAAGTTATTTTGGAGATACGAGGTTTTGTTTGGACAGAAGCGACATATTTTGAAAGTAATCAGCCTACTGCTACAGCTTCCTTACGAACCATCCAGCAGGACACAACATGTTTAGATACAATCTGAACAGTAAACAGTAGCCATGTCGGTGATAATTTCAGATTTACTAAAACCGAAGTTGATTTACTTAACCTCTTACCAAGCCATGGTGGGCTCAAAGTTACCAAGCCATGGTGGGCTCAAAGTTTTATTACACACTTCTGTAACTTATGAAAAGCTGTAGTTAATGAATAACAAGCCCTAGTATGTAAATGTTAAGGGGTTAAATTGCAGCAGTTGAGAAATGCAAGAGGTTATGTCATGAAATGATGGTGTATTAGTGCTTTATAAACATTTTTTTTTAGATATAACGATACCGAAAGCCATTGGTCACTAATATCCTGATATCAGTGACCATTGGCAATGATAGACTGTGCAGCGATAGAGCCGAAACTTCTTTTTTCTTCTCAGTTAGGTCAACAATAAAGTTTAAGCTAAGCTTACCCAAAAAAAGGGAGAACAGTTGCCTACTTGTAAGCACAAATTAGGAAAACAGATAGCTGTGCCACTTTGGAGCTGTGAAAGTTCACAAAGAAATAATGAAAACATATCAAAATGTGAAATAATGCAAACTAAAAAAAGAATTCTAAAATTTTGTGGCTCCAAGTTGTGCCACTGTCTAACTGCTCAGTCATCAGGAGATCATGAGTTCCCAGCGATGCCACAGCCCTCTATTATCAGGCATCTGAGAAGCAGCATTCAGTTCTCAACAACCCCCTTCTCACTGTGCAACAGGGTGGTCTTAACCTGAAGGTGGAAATTAGCATTGAGGACTGAAGTGAGTAAACTAATTAAAAACCCTGCAACGAAATCTAAGTATTTTCAGCTCATAGTGAATTTGTACATTCAATATTTTGAAGTTCAACTTAAACTGCACTGTTGACCTGAAACACAGTTCAAATAAATGAGAATTAGGAGAAATTTTGACCAAGTTAACAGCCAGATAATTGTTGTGAATAATTTTTGTGAACTCGTTTTTAATACTGTATGTATGTGATGCTCTTACCTCGTCGCAGGCTGAACAGCGTGGTTTCAGCCTCTCGGCGTGATGTCGGCCGCAGTAGATCTTTCCATCCTGGTAGAAGTAGATCAGATCCACCAGCAGCTCATCACAAATACTGCACACGAAACACTGAGGGTGCCAACACACACCATGACCCGCCCGAGACGCAAACACGGCAATGTCGCCACCGTTAATCTGACCACCGCACTGAGAGAGAAAGAAACAGAGAAGGAAGATGAATTTATGAGAAATCAATACAGTGAGATTTTAACAATGAGAGTAACCAATTAAAGAAGATTCAGAATCCACTTGGTATGATTTAAAGAAGTAACATGTTATTTTCCACCATAAATTACCTACAAAGGCTCAAATTGTTAAACTGTCTGGTGAAACACAGTTGATTATTAACAGTGTTAGGGTTAGGATTAGGACCAGAGTTGGGTAGGTTCAGATTTTGGGTTAAGATTAAGATTAGCATTAGAGTGAGTAAAGTTTAGGTTTAAGGTTTAAGTTAAAGACAAAGTGAGCATCTACAATACATCTACAGTGAACTAATAAAAAATAAATAATTATATGTACTTCATCTAAATTTGCCACATTTCCGTTCATTCAAACAGAGTAGAACAAGCATGTTTCCTTAACATAAAAAATCTGAGCATTTCAGTGTTATTTGTTTGGTTTTCACAGAATGGAATTTTCTTTGGACCAAAATAAATAAAAATAATGTTGACACAAGTGGATCGAGCACCCGCTACATTAAGCCTGATCCTGTTCTGATCGTGTTTGTTTCCTGAGCTTTCCTGAGTTATGCCACTGTCACGAAGCTTACATAAACAGTCTACACCCCATTTAGTCCCCAATTTAGTCCTCTCCAATTCCACCTGCTAGTTAGGACTCCCCCAGGCACACGATACTACCAACGCTAGGAGAGCTGTGAAACGCCACCGAATCATTTCAAAATGCCGCTCACGCAACGTCACTGGACAGCCGAACGCGCTTGGAGGAGAACACTAACTGCCAGTTCTTATTACGTCAGCTAAGGCTACGTTCACACAGCAGGTAAAAGTGGCCCAAATCCGATCTTTTTCTTCATATGTGATGTGTGTCTGTGTGTCAGTGTGAACAGCAAAAACACACTGAATGTGACATTTTCAATTCTGATTTGAGATGCTTTCATATGTGGTACTGAAATCTGATACGTATCCGATCTGCGGCAATGCGACTCAGTCTGAACAGCCAAATCGGAATTCATGCAGATTTTTTGTCAACCCAACTGGACATTCGTTATAATTTCGCACTGTTCAGACGTCATAAACATTTGGGGTGATATTTCTGTACAAAAATTAGAAGAGACTCATCCGAAACCCTCCGCGTTCAAAAAGATTTCGATAGAAATGGCCGAACGCGGTCGGAGGAGAACGAGGCTGGAGCATCAAAGAACAGTTAAAAGTCCGAAAGCAAAGTTTAAAAAATCCGAGGACATGAGCCAAAGAAGTGACCGTGGCCGAATAACGTGCACTTTTAACAGTGAGCTTGAAGAGATTCTGGGTGATGAGCCCAGCTGTGAGTCAGTGAAGTTTCATGATGGCTCCTGTGACGCTGGCGAAGATGAAACTGAAAGCTTCGGAGTGACTGCCGTTTGTTGGACGTCATGATTGTTCACCTCTGGACGAGCCACGTGAAGCAACATGAAGCACTGTTCTTTTGCGCATACAGGTCGGTTTAGGAGCTGATCTGTTCAGACTGATGTCGCATACAAGACACATTTGAAAGATATTATGAACAGCCAAACAAAAAAATCGAATTTGGTGAGAAAATCGAATTTGGGCTACTTTTATCTGCTGTGTGAACGTAGCCTAACAGATGCCTGCGCTGACTAGCATTGCACTGAGTGATGGGGGGGAGAAGAGAGGCCATTCTACCCACCCACTGTAGCAATGTTTACACACTACAAAGTTTTTTACTTTAAAAAGTGAGGACAATTTATGATATGGGCTCTTTAAGAGTACTCAGATCAGGTCCCAGGGCAATTAAACCGGATCGAGCCACCTCTTGTCGACAGTAGCTAGGTTGGTTCATGTATTGAGTGTATTACAAACAACATAAGAGGGCTAGATATCCACTCTGCTGTTCTTACAGTGAATTGTAAAAAGAGTTAAGTGAGATCAGCAGTACAGAATGAATCTGCTCCACAGTTGTAGAGGTGAGATAAACACAATAAATGAGCTGATTACAGAGCTAACAAGAAATAAAGTCTGATAAGCTGCGACAGCTGAGGGTAGAACAGTGAAAACGCAGCGCGTGACGCGGATCAGGGATCAAGAAAACCACTGAAATAACAATCTGACACATAGTCATAAATTATTCCAGCTCAGTGAAATCATCCATCGCAGTGACATATAGAGGTCAGCGGTTGGGTGGGGGGATTAGATCAATAGTGTTATCTGAGGACAGGCAGGGAGAGTGAACCCCTCCTATCAGAGTCCATCTGATAACAGTGACGAGAGGACAGCTATAAACCTCACAGTACGGTTTTTAGGTCTCTCTGCGGCAGAACACAGGGCAGTAAACATGAGATTAACAGTCACTCTCTTAAACTCTCATTCGTCATCTCATCCAGGAAGAATCAGCTCATGTTTTTTAACGTCACTTTGATCCCTCCTGGTTCTCCCATGGTGTTTATGTCTTGAAACATTTCTTATGTTCTGTTTCATTATTTCTCGCTTGTTCACCGAAACAACTGAAGAACGTCTTTTTGTGTGTGTTTGTGAGTAAAAGAGGGGATTCTTTACAAACACTTCATAAAAAGGCCCCTTTAAATGGAAACTTAATAATTATGTAATACTTTGTTAACCATTATGATTGTTAATGATAATTTTTAATTGTTTGCTACCATTTGAATTACTCATCATTCACATACAAATAACTAAAGGCTGTTTATAGATGTAATATATTTAAGTGATAAGTAAGACAACATGTCTTTATAAATACATTAAAGTTATGCCTTTATAACAGGTCCAATTAATGCTTTTCAGTGTTTAGGAAAGTATATATTAACCACTTAAAATGCTTAACTAAGCATTTACGAGGAATTCCAAATATCTTTGAACATCTCTGCATAATTCAGTGATTGAGATGTAAACAAAGTCATTCAGAGTGGTTTGATGTGAAATGCTTCACTGCAGAGAAACTTTAAAACTCAGACTTCTGTGCTAGTGATAAGAACCAGGGGTTGCAATGTCCAAAACACACATATATCCATCTTATTTACTATCCAAAATCACCAGTGAACTTGTGTCTGTATTAAAAAACAAAAAAAAAAATCATACATTTTAGACCAAAACTAACTCTCAAAACAATGTTTCATTAATAGCATCAAGCAGCATATTCATAACCATTTCATGTTATAACCTTCTGTGCGGGATCTTTTTGAGGCAGTAGTTAATAACTACTTTAGACATAAGACAAAATTATTATTTTGAACGCTTAATATTTCAAGTTACAGTTATTTCGAGTTATGAGTATTGAATAACAAAATCTTTAATCACAAACTACAGTCAATGATTGCATTTCTACAATTCAGAGTAATCAAGGATTATTCATGTCACTAAATATTAATTCAAATGGTTTCATTTATTAATGCATAAGTAATTATTATGTAATCATTAACAGTCATTAACAAAGTAGCAGATTAACAGTAAGTTGCTGTTGATTAGGGCCTATTACTGATATTTTACTATGATTTTAATTTAGTAAAAGTTATTGTTTTACATAGTCTCTTTTTGCTGAAAAAAAACATCCCTTATATTTTTGCCTTGTTTTTTGTCATTTCTCGATATCAAAATAAACAGAAAAAGGTAGAAGTGCAGACTTAAACCCAGCAATATAGAATACAAAGAGCAACTAAACTGAACTCATCACATAATCACATCTGTATTCAGTCATGCATTCAGTTGACTAGTTAGCAATAATTATATCATGTAAATGAAACGGATGACAAAATGGCAATAAAGCTGAAAACAAAATAGATATGGAGGTTACGGAAATATGTCAGTGGTCAGCAGCCATCTGTGCATGACGAGCAGCAGAAGGGGCTGAGGGGCACCAGGTGGGCTTAGATGTCTAAATCCAGCTTACACTCAGTTTTAATTCACTTACTGTAAAAGTTGGGCTTAAGTTGGGAAATCTTACTAACAGCAGGGCTAAAAGAGAAACCTGCTTTGTTTCGTCAGTAACCTTGTCTTCTCCTATCTGTCTTTGTCAAGGTCTCTCTCTGTACAAGTGTTAGAGTGAATATACAACATTTAACCCTTTAGTTTTGTTATAGTTGCTATGCAGAATAATGTAATAGCAAAGTTACATAATGATTTACATTTAATTTACAGTCTGCAATTCCATCTTTTTTCTATTTGTTTTAATGTTAAGCAACAATTCATCAAATTCAAATCACAATATAACACATCTCCTCATCTACTTACAAGAACAAATGCTGGATTGGTTGAAAATTTAGAATCTATACATTTTGACTTTCTCCACTTGTTTCAATGCTTTTCCTATAATCAGTCACCACTACTGTGTCTAAGGATTAAAAAACAGACCACTGTGTTGTTCGCTGGCCTGAAACGGTGACCTTGAAAGTGCAGAACCAGGCAGATGTTGGTGTATACAGCCCTGGTTGTACCTGTTCACAGATGGCTCCAGTCATGGTGACGGGGAATGGGCGGACATTTCCTCGGCCCAGGTTCTCTCTCTTCCTCTGATTACTGAACAGCTTAAGCTCCCTCTTCTCCTCATCGTCCAGAGAGTTGCAGTACCGCACCTGCAACCACAGGAGACACTCAATGACCATGCGCACACATATCCCAAACTTACACGTCTTCAGAGTTTTTATATGTAATGTCAATAATGATAAAATAGTGGAAATCCTGGAAAGAACATTTTCTTTGGGGACCATTTTGCTAATAACATCTTGCATGTACCTCACTGCCATCAATGGATTTAAAATAATCCAAAAATTAAGCTAAAATTTAATATTAGACCAAAATTTGATCTCAAAACTATTGTTAAACAACATCTTGGGCAGTGTATTCAAGTATTTTGTGCAATAAACTTTTGTGAGGGAGCTTTCAGAGGCAGCAAATGCTTCGGACATCTCATTTCTACCACCACTGTGAATGATTCTGACTCTAGCATTTCACATTAAACTACTCTTAACGACTTAGTTTACTTAACCATTTAATTATGCTGAAATTTTGAAAATTTGGTGGAATTCCCCTTCAATACTATTTTTCCACCCCTAGCGTTTATTATATAATATGCGAGTGAAAACACACACTACCTTACTTGGGCAAAACATGCTCTCTTATCTCAAGCCTGGTGGTCTCACCTCATTGTCGTGGGGGGGCAGCTGGTGCAGGAGCTGTTTGATACGGTGTTTCTCTCCAGGGCTGTTCACATATGGCACCTTCTCCTCCGGGAGAGAGCTGTAATACTGATGCACCTGCGGTTTAACACACACACACACACACACACACACACACACACACACTGAGTCACACAACACCACTGTCCATTACACCGAGCAATTAAACACCGTTACAATACTCTCATATTGCTTCACGCATGCCATTAGGCCTCCTAATTGGCTGCCAAAAGCTCTGCAATTATCATCTACAAAGCACTACGTTTTATCGACAATTATAAAACACGAACCGTCCTTCCACATAAACTGAGGCATCGCTGAAAGCATTAATTACACTTACACAAAGCACTGCTATAAAACAAAGCAATAACTCCCACAGCAGCTCTGCAAATGCACCAATTATTCACCGCTGCCCTACAAGCTAATCAAACATTAAACTGAGAAAATCTAACAGTTATTATATACAAATATGTTTTGTTTTTGTTACACGAGCAAGACTATTCATTTCAATGCAGTGCTGTCATGATTGCTCCTTTAAAGAGCCCATTTTCTACATACTTCTAGATTTTTACTTTCCCCCCCTGAAGTCTGTTTATGATGTTTGTGTGGGTTTATGTACTAAAAACAACTCCAATGAATTTTACATCACTATTTTCCAACCTCTCTTTATACTTTAGAATTAAACTGTTGATGTTACTGTCATATGATATGAAGTTGTATATATATTTTGAATCTGGATTCTTACAAAAATGCACATCATATTCTTTCTAGTAAGATTTTTTCATAATAATTTTGAAAGCCTGATTTGTCATATATATATATATATATATATATATATATATATATATATATATATATAATATTTTAAAAACATGCTTTTGAAAAAAAAAGCTTGCCATCTCACTGATCCACACAGTCGCATGCAAAAGTTTGGGTCCCTGTGGTCAAATGTTTTATTAATTTTCCTAAGTGAAAATTCTCACATTCTCTACACATTTTAATGCATAATTTGTTTTTTTTGCTGAATTTAACATATTAGCAAAAGTAAAGCATAAATTGTGGCCTGTGTAAAGGTTATGGCACATCTTGCTTTTTATGGTTTTCCAGTATGTTAAACTCTGCAAGTAAACAGAAACTGTGCACCAAAACAAGTAGAAGATGCCATATTTAAGTTCATTCTCTATTGAAGATGTGATAACTTTCAATTTAAACTAACAAAACATGTAATTTGACCAAACCTCTGCATACGACTGTATATATTTTGAATGAAGCCTTTTAAAGGCCTTTAGTTCAGATTCTCCCCACAGAACTCTGGACTCTCTGGAAGGTGTTGCATGGTTTGTTTGTTGATTTGTATTTTCACATTTTAAAACAAAATATCACTCGATTGCTCAATTACTAATATCATTGATAGTAACAGCCTTATTTCAGTGCTGGAGTTAAACAAACAGGATCAAATTTCAGTTTTCAGTTCCTTGACAAGGTTAAAATGTTGCACTACTGAACAATGATTAGCTAAAGTTAAATGGTTTTGCCACCTTGTTGTAAGAACCTTTAACATAAAAGCACCATCCTATTCTCTCCCTTTTCTTATTAACCCTTCCCCCACCTTAGTGCTTTCAAACACACACACACACACACACACACACACAGAGCTGTAACAGTCAGGGTGATTTATAGACGAGCAATGTAAAGTTAATGGAATCTGCCCTTTCACATCCACAGTCGTGCTGATGGAGGCTTCTTTATCTGCAGACTACATGAGTGTGTGTGTGAGTGTGTGTGTGTGTCTGAGTGTGTTTGTGCATATTTATCTGTAAAGCTCAGCCCGATTCTAATTACAGTAATTAACCACATTACTAAGATATGCGCTCCATCTTTTTGCGGCTAAATGACAGGAACATAATCAGCAGTTTTGTTGCTCGCATCATAATAGCCTTCTTTACAATGACCCCTTCATTTTATAATGGGTGGAATAAAGACAACACGGCATTAAGTAATGAGATGGTAATAGTATTCAATTAATGAATCAACGTGATTTTCTGAACCCTAAGTTACCTATCTGCATTAACATATATAGAGAGGGGTTCTCTTTGTCCACTTAAACCTGCCACTGCTGTAGTTAGTGAGAGGAGCAATATGGCAAAAATATAACATCATGATAAGTATTACGAGTTTTTTTTAAGTTTGATCAGTAGGAACAGAGGATTATTCTCACAAAACCACCTTAAAACATGTTTACAAAATATTCTAAGAACCACTCAGATAAATAATACTAACAAAACAATACAGCCATATGTCCACGTTGGTCAGTAAAATGGATCAGCATGTTGAACTAGAACTTGCTGTGTTATACTGTGTTTCCTATCACTGTATAAAAGAAGCTTATGCTGCCTTTATTGTTGGATGCACTGACAGTGCCTAAGAGAGCCTGTGCACATCTTCAGAATACAAGTCATATCGCTATGGCAACACTTACTGTTAATTTGTAGCAGCAAAAGTGGCTGAAGTTTGAAGTATGTTCATTCATACTGTTGCAGTTTGGCAAAAACTTTTTTTATTTTACTTTTTTGGCAAAAAATATAAAATCATGATATAAGGTAAGTATCATGAGTTTTTGTGAGGTTTGATAAGTTGGAACAAGGAGAAAAAAAGCCTCAGCAGGATCAGCAGGATCATTCTCACAAAGCTGCTTCAAAACAATGCTATAAATTTGAGTGTTATAAGCATCACACAGATAAACAATATTCATATAATTCAGTAAATCAACTGGAGCTCTATGATACAGCAAAAAGTTCATATTTCTATTTTAAAGTTTTTTGGCATTATTTACCCCAATTCTGATTACCGACGTTTATCATTGTTTCACTTTTTTACTCATATCTCTTTAATGTTTCCCTTGTATGGTAACTGTATGGAAATGAACCAAAACAACAATATGTTTTGTGGCACAAATAAAAAGTAAAACCTCAATGATTATCAATGAGTTGCAGTAATAGATAAAATTGGAAAAGTGCTATATATTGCAAAACATATGAAAAATGGTATAGAAGAGAAAAGCTATTATAGAGAGATTTTATTCCTGGTCATTTTTCCCCCTCTCTTGTGAAGTTACCATTTTGGAGATATGACAATATATTTTCTTGCTCAAAATGGGACACAGCCAGAATGACAATCTTCTGATTAACAGCTTTGTTAGATCATGATCTATACATTTCACTATAAACGCAACAGCAGCATTGAGAACTCACATTATTAAAGGAGAAGAGTAGATTAAAATGCAGAAATATGTGATCTTCACTTTGGTATTAAAGATTAAAGGGTCACAAACTGCATTGAAAAACAACAATGTGAGAGGGCCACGACTATCCAGACCACCTGACCGCCCACCCTATTATAGGGGCTTAAATGGCTAATGACTTAATCTGATATAGCACTGGGCTCCATCTGCCCCAGCAGCCCTCCGCACACTATATACAACCTTCTCATAAACCCCAGCAGAATGGATGCTGAGGCATGATTTATAACAGTCACAGATAAAAGCTCATTGAGGCGGCACTGAAAGCTGAGAATATCAATGCACTGTGCATAGCGCCATGTTAAAGTGACAGTCTGGCCGAAAAAAACACTCCTTTTTACAAATGCAGGTAGTTAATTAAGTCTGGAATCTGTGTCTTTGGTTTTGCACTGGAGTTATGACACTATGACTAGCTATCAAGTAATGGATTCTATTATCAAAAGTACAAGATTTTTTCAACTACTGCTACTATTTATAACTACCTTCGTTAGTTTTTGAACATAAATAGACCGCAATATACTGCACAGGTAAAACAGTAATATCAGTCACTTTTAAAGAAAACTTACAGCTCATTTTTTTAACATTTCTGCAAAATTCTATCCTTGAGATGTGATTCAGAGTGGTTTGGTATGAAATGGTTCATTGTAGAGAAACATACAAGATATCAGATATCATTACAGTGGTTTTAGAAGGGACCAGGGGTTGTGATGTTTATTATGCAAACTGACCAATCAATGTGTCCGAGTTCTTATATGTAATGCTGACTATCAGCATTACATATAAGAACTCAAAAAAGTATATGTTTTTTTTTTTGGGAACTATTTTGCCCCAAAACGCCTTGTATGTACCTCTCCACCCTAAAGGGACAAAAAAAGACGTTTTAGCCCAAAACCTTACTGTAAAATGACGTATCAGGCAATGTATTCATTAACATCATGTGTAATACAGGACATCAGTTTCAGAAGCATTAAACTCGTTAGACGTCTGGTTTCCATCACCACCACTGTGAATTAGGACTGAGTAAGTTTCAAACCACTCTGAATGACGTAAACTCTTAATGATTTACTTACACAGAACTTTTGAAAGAATGGTGGAATTCCCCTCCAAGCCTCCATTTTGTCCTTTCTTTGCCCATCCTTATAGATAACAGTACGCCATAGTGTCAGAAACCACATAAGTGAGTCTGTTTGAGATTACTCAACAACTCAACACAGTTTGAGGCAAGATTTGATGATTTAGGCATGATGCTAATAAGTAGGGCGTAAAGGGCCCATATCATAGAAAATAGACTTTTCCTCACTTTTCTGAAATACTAGAGTTTAATGTAGTGTGCAAACACCGTTTTACCAAAGCTTTCACTTCTCAGTCTGTCCAGTCCATACATGGAAATTAAGCAAGTTTTTCAGTCTGTTTTGAATTCACTGTTTTTAATGTCACAAAAAAAAACGCTTTTTGAGTGAGGCACAATACAGGGTACAACAGGGGTCATTTACATGTATCTTAAAGTCGCAGTAACAGGCTGTGTAATTCAGGCTGAAAGGTGGTCATGTAAAAATGAATTATAACCATTTTTGGTACAATGTAACAAAGTAAAATGATACAAAATGCAAGAAAAATGTTGGATATGGATTCAGTGCAAAAACTAAATAAGCATGCTGGGATGGCAAGCATGCCTTGGCTAACTGACCACATTCGGGGTGAGGCGATAACTGTATAAATTTGTTTTTAATGACCAACTATCACTTTAATCATGCTCCAACATGAATAGATGAAATACAGAATGACAAAACATGGATGAAGTGCTTTCTTGCTCTTTTCATCTTTCAAACTTATCAAGATGTGCTTCTCACGGCAGCTAGGAAGCATTTGGGAATACTCGGAAACGGATCCTTGGTCTCGTTCTGTGAAGCGCAGGCGGATTTCCACTCATTTCCAGGGGCTTGCGTTTCCCCTGCAGAAGAGCCAGTCTCTTTAAGCACGGCCTGATGACTCTTTCCCTGCTTGTGTTGGCCGGCCCGCCGGCCGCCGGGGTTTCTCTGAGGGCCGGGGCAGAGGCTGCTGAGGGATTTCTGAAAATTACACCAAACGCCAACGGCGGTCGAGACCCGATAAATTACGGCGCTCCCATCCAACAATAACACTCGGCCGCTCGGTGGGCCAGGACGTGCGCTGAGGTCTGACGGACGTGGGCCTGCGCCCCCGATACGCCCACGCGGAGCAGCAGCTTGTGGAAATGACTATAATCAATGGAAAGAGATCTGGCAAGCTGCCCTTGAGTCATAGGTTTGGCAACCGTCTTATGCATCTTAGGATGCAGAGACAGAGCTGTAGATTTGAGGGTAAACTAGAGTCCACACAGCTGGCTTTCATAACGCTAAACAGCAGAATGAAAAGCACACTGGGATGTTTCTGGGACAACAAAGGAGGCTAATTATGATTTGATTCAGATACATCAAGTAATTATCAATCAATACTAATATGGAACACTGATGCTTTAACATATGAAATCATTGCCGAGATCATATGCAAGTGTATCCCAGAGAAGTATAATCAATTTCCCAAAAGTTTCCCATAAGTGCAATTTTCCCATAAGTGTATGGTAGAGGCATTCAATTCCATACTGATGTTGAGCACAGTTTGGTGATTTCCATGCTCAGACACATGTTAATTGCCAAGTTTAAAAGATTTGTCTGAAGAGGGAAATTACCAAACTGCGCTGGACACCAGGCTTCCAGGAGTGAAACTGTACAGCCCGACTCTCTGGGCATGGAACAGCCCAATAGCAGAATGGACATGGAAAGTTTCTGAGACTAAAAAGGACTCATGTTAAATTGTCTATCACCAATATGGTACCAGTGGGGATGCACCAAATTCTGGCCCAAAATGGTCAAATCTAAGACTTTGCAAATGGTAATAAAAATGAGAAATAGTGCTTAAAAACACTGTCCCTTTTTCTCTTTGGCACTGACAGCGCAGACGCGTTCTAACAGTATGAGCAGCAGATTGACAGTGAAAATGCCGGCAATGCATAATTATTTAATGGATTCTCTATGATTTTTTTCATGCCAAGTATCGAGAAGTACAACGTCCAACAACAATTCTGCGGTTTAGAAACAGGTCATAAATCTGACAGACTTTTTTCTTAGGACTTTACTCAAGAACAAATGTAAGAAAAAACTTAGATATTGGAATAGATATTACAGAAGACATTGGTCAATGAATTTTGGCAGACGTGTTAATTTCATGATGTTAATAACATGAGAAGTGCACTCACACTGTATTGAAAGAAGCTGCTACACCTGCACCAAAACATGGTAAAAAAAGATGTATAATCTTTGAGCTAAACAGCCAGTTCTCCCTTTCAACATAGCACTTTACTTAATCTATGTTATTTAAAGAGGCAAGAACTTGTTTAAAATGCCATTTTGGCTCATTAAAAAGCAAATAATGCTATTTTGTTGCAAATTTTGCTAATAAAAAGTACTTTAAATGTGTTCATGTTTTTCATGCGTTCATTTAGCCCACACAGTGAGAGCTTCGGGTTTTAAAAAAGGCTAATAATGACTAGCCAAAAATATCAGCCATCGGCCAGTTTGGCTGAAAAGAAATCGGAATCAGCCGTAAAATTTAATTATTGGTATATCCCTACATGGACAAATTATTTGAAGCCAAACAGCAGAGGGACTCTAAGAAAACTGGATCAGTATTATAGTCCTTATTTTAACACTACGTGAAACCATTCAACATTTACAAGCACTGAGTGAAAAATAATCCATTTCTTAAAAGTTATAGACATTCCCTGTAACAGGTTACCAGATTGTAAAGTCATTGTGTGGGCTCTGAACTCACTCACTGGATTTGAACTGATTTAAACTGAATTCATATTACATTGGCAAGCGATTATCGACCAACACCAATATAGAACCAATACTACACTGTATATCTTAGTATGTGCTTGATATTGTACATCTTCATGCTTTAAAAACATGAAATCACTGCAGCAATCATGTCCCAGCCTGTCCGAGTGAAGTGTAATCCATATTCCAAAAAATATATATACGTTTCCCGTAACTGTCATACCATATTGTAAAATCATTGTATGGGCACGTAACAGTTGTCCTATCCCGCTGATAAATTTTCCGCTATGAGATTTTCCATCTTAAGGGACTCTATTTTTTTGTTAGAGACATTAAAAACTGGGCTACAGACCACATTCCTCTTCCTTTTTCCATGGAGAGTGAAAGACAGCAGTCAGCCAACTAGGACATACATCAGCACCGACACTAATGCGCTCTCCATTGAAACCAGTGTTACACAGCTTATATATGACTAAAGCCTGCAGTGTTCACCTCACAAATCCTAGCACATCTTTTTACATATATAAACAACATACTGGATGAGCAACTCAAATCAACAACAGCACACTGAAGAAGAAGCACTGAGAAAAGAAAAGCAGCCCTCTGCTGTAGCTTAATGGACCAGAGTGAATGCCTTCGGGCGATGGTCCATCAACACCCCTAAGACAACATAATTGGATCACTAAGCTAAATACCAATCATGTGCACTTTTGGCAGCAGGGATGAGTGTTACTCTCAGAAATCCTTCTGTTTCTCCTTTCCGCCCAGGAACGGCCCTTATATGCTGGTGACGCTTGTTGTCTCACACGCTAAAATAATGCATACTTCAAAGTAAGTCAGGATTGGCGTCTGTGAAACGGCTAATTGGAAGAGAAATGTTGACCGTTGTTTTTTGGGCCTTCCTTTCGGCTGTAATTCCGAAAACGTCCTACATTTCCTTTCCCGTAGGTGAGCGAACACCATCCCTCACAGCCTGGGGTTATTATTGTATCAGGGTAAAACTGCAGACGTTAGCGTTCGGACTGTGCCGCGAGAGGAATAATTAATGGCTTGCTAATAACACGCTGCGTACTGGCAGTTCTTGTATCCCGGCAACTTCCACACATCCATCTGCCCTGAAATCACGAAGACTGTACTAGAATTGGTCTGAATTTGCAGTAAATGACAAGCATTCAACACCAGAATCCAAACAGAGGGCTCTTGAAATGTTAACTAGAAGTTCATCGAGTGCTGCTATTAATTAGGCAAAGCTTTAAAGAAGTAAAGTCAGGACATGTTTGGTGTCCTAACTTTACGTCTTATTTTTGCTCTATGCACTATTTTGCACTATGAGGCTAATGTAGCTAGTTAATGGAAGTTTATACTCCACACATTACCATTGTGCAAACTGCTCACCGAAATCATTACACACTTGTCTCAAACTCTGTTGAATCTCAAATAAACTTGCTTATGTGGTTAATGACATTGTATGACACACTTAGCATGAGTGTCCACGATTTGTTTATTTAGTTTTGCACTGGAGTCATAAAGTTATGAAGCAAACAAGTAATGGAAGCCCTAATTAGCACTGCGCTAACAGTGAGTTGTTAATCTCAAACAGACTTAAATAGCCAAATAGACTCAGAGACAACACACACACACACACACACACACACACACACACACACACACACAACACACACACACACACACACACAAAAACAGCATTGACCAACGTGACAGGTCACCAGCAAAACCCACATGTGTTATGCGTATGGGTGACCAGCTAAACTTTAGGTTTAAAATTTTGGTTTCAACTACTGTTTTTAGCTATGTAGCACACTTTTGTCCACTTTTATAGATAACAGTAAGATGTTCATTAACTGAAACCACAAAGGCAAGTCTACTTGAGATTACTAAACAGCTCAGCATTGTTTAGACCAGCATGTGAGGATTCAGACATTCAGTTAGCACACTGCTAATTAGGGTTTCCATTACTTGTTAGCCACATTAGCCACACAGCTCCAGTGCCAAACTAAATAAATTGTGGACACTTGTGCAAACTGTGTGTCACACATTGTCAGTAACCACATAAAGAAGTTTATTTGCGACACAGTTTGAGAGAAATGTGTAGTGATTTAAGCGATCAGTTTGCATGATGTTAAGTTGTGGAATATCAGTTTCCATTGGATTGTTAGCTACATTAGCCTCTTGGCTAAAGAAGCAAACTCTGGACACCAAACATGTCTTGGCTGACTACCAGGGGAAAAACTGTGTAAACATGACTTTAATATTCCTTAAAGCTTGCCTCCAACTGTAACTGATATCATGATAACAGTACATTATTCAGTCTCAGAAGCCACTACAGCAAGTCTACTTGAGATTACTAAACAGCTCAACGTGCTTTAGGAAAACAGGTGAGGATTCAGACATGCAGTTAGCATAATGCTAATTAGGGCTTTCGTTGTTAGCCACATTAGCCACACAGCTCCAGGGCAAAACTAAATAAATAAGTTTGCTTCCAACTGTAATTGACATCACGATAACAGTACATTATTCAGTCTCAGAAACCACTACAGCAAGTCTGCTTGAGATTACTAAACAGCTCAACATGCTTTAGGCAAGCAGGTGTGGATTAAGACATGCAGTTAGCACAATGCTAATTAGGGCTTGCATTACTTGTTGGCTCCAGTGCAAAACAAAATAAATTGTGGACACTTGTGCAAACCGTATATCACACATTGTCAGTAACCACATAAGCAGGTTTATTTGAGATTCAACACAGTTTGAGACAAATGTGTAGTGATTTAGGCGATCAGTTTGCATGATGCCAAGTTGTGGAATTGTTTGCTACATTAGCCTCTTGGCTAAAGAAGCAAACTTTGAAGACCAAACATGTCTCGGATGACTACCAGGGGAAAACTGTAAATATGACTTTAGTATTCCCTAAAGCTTGGTTCTAATCAAAATCGTAATTGCCATATTAGCCACATAGCTCCAGAGCAAAACTAAATAAACAAAGTTTGGACATCTAACACATCTTGGCCGACTGTCTCCATTTAGGGTAAGGGATGAACTGTCTAAAATTAATTTTCCATCCTTTAAACATAATAAATGGCCATGTCTTTTTACATAATTACAAATGAATCTCATTATTTTGCAGTCAACCGTTTATAATCCACATTAAATTTTACACCAACTGACACTTTCCTTTACTGCTAGGAGGAGAAATGCTGTAGAAAATGTAATTGACTAGCCAAACCCTGGCTGACCTCTGAGGACACAACATGGAGACAGTAGAAAGGGCTTATTGGTTATTGACCTGCTTCGCTGCGCTAGCAATAAGACCTGCTTTTCAGTTCATGAAGAAAATGAATCTTGTACCTATGAATGATTTAACTGGCCAATAAAGAGAGTCAGCGGCACGCAGTGCAGTAATAAAGTCGATGTGAGAATACGCCGAAGCCAGGCAGTTGTATGTAACTAACAGGCTGGGGATGTTGTAAAGAGACGTGTTTTCAAGGACGTTTGAATTCAAAACAAAGCTCAGGCTTTAAAACTGTATTTGCACTTGAGTTAAACAGTCATTCCTTATGCTTGTTTAAACAAAAGGAAATAAAGTTAAAATAAGGCTTGCTATGGATGGTGGTGTGTATAGTCTGGGGATGTAGCCTAGTGCAACAGTTGAAAGCCTGGCTCTGTAACGTTATGCCCTAGAATGCATCCTCTAGTGGTATTTAATAGCTTATGGCCAGCAAAGATGATTGTAGAAATTGATCTAAATTGATATAAAGTTTGCAGGCCTGCAGTAAGCTATGGATATATTCACAACCAAACTATGTGCACGACATACTAGGGCTGCATGATACAACAAAATACCAACATTGCAATTATATTGCTACATACTACGATGACATGCCTGTGATGCCTGTTAGGATGCACCCAGCAAACAATGAATGCAGATACTGCAGCCTTTTGTGATATTAGTACTGCAAAGACCAATGTCAAAATAAAGATACATCATGCAGCCCTAATACATACTACACGATTAATGTCACAGATCTGGTTTAGAGCTTAGTAACATTAGGATGGGCATGGTTACTAAAATATATATATATATATATATATATATATATATATATATATATATATATATATATATATATATATATAAAATAATATGCTTATATAAATATATGCATAAGAAACTCTATATATAAAATCCTATGCAAACACTGTTTTGCACGTCAGTGCATTCTAAAATGTGTCATGGCGCAAACTGCCAAGTCTTGTATCTCCGGCATCCAGTCAACTGTCATAGCAGACCAGTATTTTTACAAGCCAGCTGCAGAACTGGTCCACTTGTATAAACATATGATACATCTTCGCCTCTTCATTCTAATAAAACTGTTAAAGCAGCAACGTTGTAGCAACGTTTTGGAATAAACACCATACTGACATAAGAATGCATAGTGACTGTTCAGCAGGACCATGCATTTTCAAAGTCTTGGCTGGCTACAGTTATCTGCATTCATGTTCTTGCGTTGAGTATGTTTATGGCCTTAACCTTCTCCAGTTTCAAACCGAAGCCACGCGGCATGAGCGGCAAACCTGAACTGCTTCCCAACAGCACCGCAGATGAGATGCAGAGACCATTTATCAGTCCACATTTCTGCGTGTTCATGCAAAGGATATCTTGTAAATGTCTTGACTGACTGTCAGCACAGTCTTAAGTTGTGCTGCTACTTGTAACTGATCAAATTATGTTTATGTAGACAACATTTGAGAGTCATCAACTGTTTAACTTTGAGGACATCCAAGCAAATTTACCTTTGCTGTGATTATAGACTGGCCTTGGCTACATCACTATTTTTTTCAGTGTATAGTTGTACATTCATTACAGAGGACAAAAACTTTTGATATATTTTGGAAAGATGAAAATATAGTGTTTATGGGAAATGATGAAGGGTGCAGGTAACTGAACTGGGGGAGCAATTCTGCCTTCAGTGAATGGAGGCAGTGACTACACCATATGCAGGACAGAAGGGAGAATCATAGCCACAGGATTTCAATTACTGAATTTAATAGGTACTTTGGATAAATGTTTTTACCAGACGTTGGGATTTTATTTTGCCAGTCCTGCAGATTTTTTCCGGTCAAATACCAGAACTCTGATTCAGAAAGGAGGATATGAACTTTTGCAGTCATATGCAAAAGTTTGGACCCCTGGCAAAATGCGTTGATTTTCTAAGGGAAAATAAGTTCCTCTACAGCGATAAAACATTTTAGTGCAGAATCTCTATTTAATTGTTGGGTTTAACATTCTGGGAAAAAAATATATATATAAAATGCACTATAACTTTTGTACAGGCCACTATGTTGTATTTTTCCCCAATATGTTAAATTCAGCAAATAAACAGGAATTGTGCATAAAAATATGCAAACGTGTTCTCTGTGGAGACTTTGGCTTCACTTTGAAAATCAACATAACATGTAATTTGATGAGGGCACCCAAACTTTGCATACAACTGTATATGTGGTCATTGGAGAAAGAGACTAAAAATAAGGGTGTGTGTATATCATACCTGTTCAGGTTTAAGGCCGGGAGGCACCCAGGCGTACTCCTCGAGAGCGCAGCCCGAGTCATCGTCTGACGTGGAGTTCCTCTGGAAGTCGTACATCAGCTTGGTCACAGTCTTCTCCATCTCCAGAGGCATGACCGTCACAACATGATCCTCACGAGGACACTTACAGTGCAGACAGATCTTCCTGCAAGCAAACAGATGAAAACATATGAGTCTGGAAAACACTTAGGAGCCACTTCAAACCTTGATGACAAATTAAGAGCAAAACATAACAACCAAAGAACATCAGACATACAGTTCGGTACACTGATTCTTTCATTTGCTGGGTAGGTTTATGGAAACAGGTTTGATCTGCCAAACCTCTAAGCTTTGTTAAAACAAACCAGGATTGTAAGCTATTCCAAAAGCATTCTGACTGATCCTCACTCAATATCCTTCATCTGTTCAGAATTTAGTGTGGACATCCAAACAGCTACATGGCTAAAAAAATGGACCTGGACTCAAACCAGAGCAATAACAGAGGAGAACTAATTATGAGTTCAACCAGGTCATTATGAATTCAAAGGGACAATCACCAGATGCAGCCAGTGGGAGGTGCTCTACTGCAGACCAGTGATGCTGATTTGTCAAATCTATCGCAAAATTAAATGATTTTGAGAATTTTGTTTAGAATTGTTTAGAAATCAGGAACCATGTGTATGAACACAACTCCTTTTTCACCAACTGAAAAAGCCATTTTTCTTTAAATGGGAAATAATGAAAAATATCTGCTTCGCTGAATTCAAACGTAAAAACAGTTCAGAATGGGTTGATGGGAAATGGTGCATTGTACACTCTTAACAAGAAATGTTCTATATTGTTAAAAAAAGGGTAGAAGAACCCTTTTCCATGCTATATAAGACCCTTTTCAAAAAGTCTATATAGAGCCATCTACAGCACATTCTCCATCAATCTGAAGGACCTTTTCATGATGCAAAGAACCCTTAAATCATGCCAAGGGTTCTTTGAGTGTCCATGATTCTATTTAGAGCCATTTTCCTGACTAAAGAACATTTGAAGAACCATCTTTTTTAAGATTGTAGGGAAATTTACTGATTACTTTACAGTGATGATGACAGGAACCTGCGTTTGCGATGTCTATTAAGCAAATATAGCCATTTTATCCATACTATTGAAAATGACCACTGAACCTACACAGTTTTATACCTTCTCTCTTAATTATCGTAAACAGTGTCTCAAGCATCATTACACTGTTATATAAGCTATCCGAGGCTTTAAATGCTTTAAACACTCTGTTATAAACTAATCTCTTGTAGAAGGTAGCTGGCTTTTATGTAAAATCAGAAGCTCTGCAAAATCTGAGGCAGTGGCCATCACAGACATGCTTAAGAGTTACCAATACTTTTTCAGCTCGGGTTGTCACGGTAACGAGCTGGCGAACTCAGTGTTCGACAGGGCGAATGTTCACCTCCTAGAGACGTGCTTTTATTGCTGACTCACTGTTAAACTACTCAAACATGACTCATCAGACTTTTTCACTTTTCCAAATAGCTCACACATAAAAGCCGAGCCAGCTGAAAGCTCAGTTGACTGAAACTCATTTTTCACACGCAGGAGAGTGAGATCACATTCCATCACTTCTATACAGTACAGCAGGTTAGGCTGGGAGGAAAAAAGAGAATGTATTCTTTAGTTTACACTGAAATAGGGCTGCATAATAAGGACAGAGTACATGCAGTTATATCTCAGTATACTGTGATTACAATACGCAATATACAAAAAACCTCTTTATGTAACAAAGTCACAAACTGGCTTGAATCGTATTTTGACCAAACTGATTTTACGTTTCTTGATTGCCTTCTGGAACATCAGAAGTTGGTCAGGATACTCGCAGCACACAGTGAAAACAGACTAAAGGACTACTCCAGCTAGACCTGTACCCAGTGACAGTTAATCTTCTACTAAATACAAGAAAACGTGTCAAAGGCTACACTCAGACCACAGGTAAAAGTATCCCAAAATAGATCTACTGTTCAAATCTGATTTTGTTCCTTGGTTGTTCAGGTTTTTTGTATAAAAAGGCCTATATCTGACATTAGTCTGAACAGATCACACTCCTAAGCTCACCCACATTCACAAAAGAACACTGATCGACCCAGCACGCTCATCCAAAACATACACTCCTCTATATTTGCTTAATATTACTGGACCCCTTTCACATAACATCGAACTTTAACGTGTGCGATCTGCTACTATACGCTTGTAGGTGCAAACAGTAGACACCAAAACGACCACACTGGACTAAGTTTACAGAAATAAGTAAAAGCAGTGAATTTCTGTGCTTGTTTTAGCTGTGAAAGCTGATCAAACAGAGCAAGAAAGCTCAGTTTCATCTGTTTACCTGCCAAAGGAGCACAAGCTTAGTTTTAATAGTGATACACAACGAATGAAGAGATTCATTTGACTCTTGTTTCTCTTTTTTTCCCAAAATATCCCTGAAGTAAATATGATTTTAAATAGTTATTAGTTTACTTTGTCGCATTAGAAAATATTTATTATTTGTTCACACTGTTCACTCGTTTTGCACCTTTCCAAAGCGAAAGATGGAAAAGCAACAGTAGTAACATATTTAGGATCTGCTCCTATATAGAACATGAAATAATCATGAAAATTCAGTTGGACTGAAAAAGTCATGAATTCCAATCTGACTGTTGAGACAGAGGTCACATTGCCACGTATCAGACACATATCAGATTTCAGTACCATATTTACCCAAATCTGAATTGAAACTGCCAGATTCAAAATGTTCTCTGCTGTTCACACTGTCGCACAAAAGACAAATCTGTGTCACATATGAAGAGAAATCATGGATTTAGACAACTTTTACCAGCAGTATGAATGTAGCCAAAGGCTTTGTTCACACAGCAGGTAAAAGTGGCCAAAATCCGATCTTTTTCTTCATATGTGACACAGATGTGTATCTGTGTGTCAGTGTGAACAGCAAAAAAAAAACAACAAAAAAAAAAAAACACACTGAATCTGACAACTTCAATTCGGATTTGAGACGCTTTCATATGTGGTACTGAAATCCGATATGTATCTGATATGTGCCAATGCGACTCAGTCTGAACAGCCAGATCAGAATTCATGTCTTTTACATCAATCCAACTCGATATTTGTCAGTATTTCGTGCTGCTGAGACCTCAAACATTTGGAGTGATGTTTCTGTACAAACAAAATTAGAAGATACTTATCCAAACTGCTCCATGTTCGAAGAGATTTCGAAACAAATGACTGAACACGGTTGTAGGGGAACTTGGCTGTAGTGTTGAAAGTTAAAAGTTAAAAGTCTGAAAACAGAGTATAAAAAAAGCAAGGAGGCGAACCAAAGAAGTGGCTGTGGCCGAAAAGCATGCTCTTTTTACAGCAAGCTCAAACGCAGAAACGGCTGTTACTGTTCACTTCATTTTAACTGTGTACCTCTGGATGACTGTGCCACATGAAGCATTGTTCGTTTGCATGTCAGTTTAGGAGCATAATCTGTTCAGACTAATGTCTCGCATAGAAAGCATTTAAAAGACATTGTGAACAGCCTAACAAAAAAATCAGATTTTGTGAGAAAATCAGATTCGGGCTACTTTTACCTGCTATGTGAACATAGCAAAAGTGACCCTAATCTGAATTGAAATTGCCAGATTCAGTGTGTCACTGTTCACACTGTCACACCACAGACAAATCTGTGTCACACTCGGAGAAAACGATTTAAATTCGGGCAACTTTACCTGCAGTGTGAACACAGTCAAAGCAGCCCAAATCTGAATTGACTCAGTGGGATTCAATGTGTTTTTTGCTGTTCACACTGTCGCACCACAAACAAATCTGTGTCACACATGAAAAAACAGATCGGATTTGGGCCACTTTTACCTGCAGTGTGAACACAGCCAAAGCAGCATAAATCTGAATTGAAGTTGCTGGATTCAAAGTGCTTATTACTACTGCTCACATTGTCAAACAAAGGACAAATCTGTCAAATATAAAGAAAAAGCCTGGATTTGGGCCACTTTTACTTGTAGTGTAAATGCAGCCAAAATTAATGCTGAATGCTACAGACGCAGCAGACAGAGATTAGGTTGAAAACACACTACAGTACTCTTTTAATGAGCTTATTTGCATATTGCAGCCTTCTGCAAAAAGCCAATAACAAACAATGTACCGTGAAGGCCTGCACTGAAGCTTTACTCTCTCTCTCTCCCTCTCTCTCGCACACACTCTCATGCCACAGCTCCACCTCATTGTCAGTCAACATGGCCACATTTGGTTTCAACATGGTGAGCCTTCAGATTCCAGCGAAAACCCTTAACACATCCTGTCATCAGCAAACACACACACACACACACACACACACACACACACACACACACACACACACACAAGTCAAGCACTTTGCGTCTGGTCAGTCTCCAGCAGGGCAGCTTCAGCTACGCCAAACCTCACTCTCTGTGCCTCCCGAGGCAGCTGGTCAGATCTCCAGCCCCGCCTGCCTCAGGGAGAACAGCAGAACACACTGTCCGCTCACAGCCAATCCCATTAGCACCTCAAACGCCGGACAGGCGGCAGGGTGGCGGGGGCACATGCTGGCCTCAGCCTGATGAGCTGAATCATTGACTCAGACACATCGGACCCACAATGTCGACTTCAAGCAAAGACTGACCATGTGCACACCACAGACCTGAAGAGACTATATAGTGCAGAAACATGGTCTAAACCTTGTCTCTCTGAAACAGTAGCTTTATAGCAGAAGGAAAACACTTCTTAACAGTAACCTGTCCCTTACATAGCATTACTGATCCATTCAGAGAATTGGTCTTTTTCTTTTTTACCTCATTAAAACATGGAGTGCATTTTCACACTGGCCAAAGATCACAAAAACTGCTGCTATTTTATCCTGTGGTAAACAATAAAAAAGCTCAGAAGCAGACACGTTTTGTCCTGTCCACATTTTTCACTGGATCCTCTGAATTATGAGGTCGTTTAGCAGTCAAAGTAGGAATAATGATTCATTCATGCTATGAGCAGCTACCACTCCTGCGCCACTGAAATGACAGCGCATGAAAATAAGTTTAACTATCAAACCTCTGTTATATACCAACACCAGCTACTCAAACTGCATCCTCAAACCTCCAGAGCCTCTTAACAACCATATTTGACAAAGCTTGCTCATTTGTGTGGGGCATTTTGGTGAGGTTGTCAGTCTTGTAGTGTCAGTTCAGTGTGCAGCAGTTTAGCTTGCAAGTAGCAATATTCATATTTCGGCTCCTTAGTGATTTTGTTTTGTGATTGTTCTGTGATAGTTTTTAAGTAAGAACAAAACAGAAGAGAGTCAACATCCTATATAAAGTAGTATTGATTAAAGTTTGATATATATTCCTATTTATATATTTGATTGCTCAAAAAGGTGGTTTGGACACAAACCAAATAAAGAAACATCCTTACATATCAAGGTGACAAGAGCGCAGAGCAGTCACGTAAAGAAAAAGAGCAGACTAATGGCAGTGATGTCTGGTCTTTGGTTTAAGATTAAACAGTTAACTTCTGTTATTGTAACAAGACTCATTAATTCTGGACCATTTCTATTGTTCCATTCATCATGACATATTCATACAATGTGAAGGGCAGCTAGCCCTGGAGTAAAAAAATAAAAAAGTAAATAAAAAACAAAATAAATCGAGTTATGTTGTAATGTTTTGACATGACAGTGACAACATGCATTCATGTGACTCTATTCTAATAGAAAACACATTTGCAGGAGTGATCTACAGTTCTGCGCATCAGTCAAACTGTCATTAAGCAAAACTTACTCATTTTTCAGCATCAGGAAAAAAGCAGAACAGAAAATTACACAGAAGCCTCAACAACTATATATATATATATATATATATATATATTTATTTATTTATTTATTTATTTTTTGTTTTGTTTCGTTTTTTTTTCTTGATATTTAGTGTGTCCACCTTTTGCCTTATTACAGCTTCCATTCTTTTCAGGAAAGTTCTTTTCAACGTTTCAAAAAAATCTGCAGGGATATTTTTCCACACATTCAAAGTTCAGTCTTAGGAGTTGGTTGCATTTTCTGCTTCTCACAGTCCAATTAATTCCATGCATATTCAATGACACTGATGTCTGGACTCTGGGCTGGACCGTCCGTTGTTCTCAGAACATCACACATGGCCAATGATTCTGCTTCTAATTCTGACTCGCTGTGTTAGAACCATGAATTGACATCTACCACCTAAAGGTGCCTAAAGTCCATCACTAGGTTCATCTGGGTCAGCAGTTAGCTTGAAGATGGGCTACATCCATTCAGGGCTTTGAATATATAAACATGCATATAAACACAGAAAAAAATGAAAACAGAAGATAAGACAACTAATTATTTCCTTTCAAATGATCCAAAGTTCACAGTATACATTCTGTAAATGGTTTACAAAGTGAACGTGTCAGCTATTAACATATAGCTCACATATCCATACAGTACAGTGAAGGATCTCTAAGTGGTGCAAAGGTGAAACAGCACCTGACAAACTGCCCACGCTGAGCAAAGAGTGGACGCTCAGTGCTGGTTCCGTGAGCGGGTGCTGGGCGGATTTCTCTTATTTAGGACACCGAGTGTTTCCTCCTGCAGCAGCTGCATCCTTGAGCAAGGACAAAGCTGCCAGCGTCAGTTTAACATGTGCTTAGATTACAGGAACACTTCACCCAAACACGCCGGTGCTGGTAATGATGAGTGAAAGCAAGCAAAAGCCAGCATGACGCAAAACAGAGCATGCTAACGGGTTCACATTAGGTGCCATTCACAATTAGCTAAATTTTTACTTTAGTAATGAATCAGCCAGTGATCACGGAGACCCTTCAATTACTCTTCACTGCTGTCCAAACAAAATCTCGTATCTCCAAAATGATAACAGGAGAAGGAAAAAACATTTTACTTTTAATGTAAGTCAATGTAACAGACTTTTTTCCCCAAGCCATTTTGGGCCGTTTCTTTTGGCACATTCATCATGAAATTTACAAACAATGCAAAAGGCAACAGACATCATGGAGATTCGAGGCTTTGTTCCGACAGCAGCATATGTATGTTGAAACTGTTGACCGCTGATTTTCAGGCTTTGCTGTTTTTATAAGTGAAACAATCCATCCCCTGCAGGGAAACAAACTTAAATATGGCATTTTTTGCATTCTTTTGTGGATGGTTTTTATTTATTTGCTGAGTTTAACACATTGGAAAAAAACTAAAACATAACATGTTATTATGCATTATGTTTTATTTTTTCCCAATATGTTAAACTCAGCAAATAGACAATAGCTGTACATTAAATTGTGCAGAACTGACTTCTCTGTAAAAGATACATTGACTTATTTTCACTTAAATCAACAAAATGTCTTTTGCCAATATAGGTTTATATATAAACCTATGCTCCTGAATACAAACCAGACATAGCTTGTTCTGATTAGACAATTTTATACTGTTTTCTGATCTTAAAAGGACACTTTGGCCAGCCAGATTAGGAAAAGCCCCTACTCCTGAAGACATATCTAGAAGGTGAGAGGAACTTTTAAAAAAGAAAAAAAAACTTTGAAAAACTATGACTGCTTTGGGGTTAAATGTGTATTTTTTTTTGCTAACTGCAGAAGGAAGCCTGATAGCTAACACTACTGCTATAATGCTAGAAATCAATTTTCAAACAGTCTGTCCCCATAAAGTAACCATAAAAAAGCAGTTTTCAAATGTTTTTCAAATGCTCCTCCCACCTACAAGATATGTCATCAGAAGGGAGTTTTCTGAGTCTGACTTCAATAAATATCCCTTTAAAATCGCACCAAATGGACTTCAAAATTTCTAGAAAGAAAACTAATGTTTGAATTTTCTGGATTTTGAACGGTTCCAAGCAAATGACATACATTGTAGGTAACAAAATACGTTTCAATAGTTAATAAACCAAACATCATATTAGCATGACAGTAAAATCCAGTATATACCAAGTCCAGTATATACAGACGATATATCGCTCTGCCCAGCACCGGCTGATACAGCTGTAAACTCTGACAGTCTGACCAAGTCTGAGTGTGGGTTCGAATGACGCAGCACAGTCTTATAACTGGAATGATGTGACACAGTCTCACCTCAGGGAAGCGCACTGTGCTCCCTCATCAAAACCCCAGGACTCGCTGTAATTACCAAAGCATGCATGATTAACGGCACAAGACATTCGCTGGATCTGCAGATTCTGCCTGCTGTGCTCCAACAACACGGATGAGTCACAGAGCAAGCAAAAAAAGAGAAGAGAGTGGTTTGGTCTCAGCCTTGTGATTCTGCTTCGTTGTCCAGGCGCAGATTAAAAATAGCCTTAAGAACATGGATGCATTGTTACTAATCTAAAGCCGTGGTGAAATGAGATCTCAGCAAGGCTATAAATTTAAATGTTGCTGGAACAGCTCTGAAAAGCTTGGCCTTAGCTTGGGAAAGCTTTGGAAAGGCAAGGCCAGCATTTCCAGGCGCAGTCTAGACCAGCTGTGTGAAATAAACACGAAATGTCAGTCGTGGTGGGAATTCATTTCTTAAGAAGTGTATTCTCTCCCTCTATAGCCAAGGATGGATTGCGGAGCGCTCAAAGCCAGGGGTTTTCCTTCGCAGATTTAGCATCCTCCCCGGGCCCAAATTTCCAGATTTAAAGCCTGAAGCGCTGCTCCATGCTCCGCTCTGAATCCTCCAAACATGATGTCAATTAAAAGGGGCCGAGAGCAGAAGCCGCACATGCTGACTTCATTACGAACCCCACCAGCATGGAGTGCGAGGGAGAGCTGGCGTGGAACGGCCTTTAAAAATGACCTCACCTTCACTAGGCGCACATAAAAGCGGGTGTCCCGTCCCCCCAGAGTCACTCAGGAAGTGTGCTGTGCCTGCAAGGCATCAAGATGGACCGTAATCTGCGCGATAGTGATGCAAGCCGACAGATATTCACGTGCTGACTTAATCGGTGCGTTTTCGAGCCGGTCTGACTACACCAGATGTGAAGACCTTGGGAAGCCCACTGGCACCTTGAAAATGGTCACTGGACTATCTCCGCTATTCCTTTTAACAATAGCTCAAGGCATGACACATGGGGCATTGTCATCTCTAATACTAATCCAGTTTATTCAAAGCCATTAAACCAGGTTTGATGTGGTTTCCCGAAAAACCCTCAGCACCTCGGGGCCATCTCAGAGGAGGCTGGCAGGCTTTTCCATAGCATCACTCCAAACTCAGAATAGGCTGAAGCTCTTTAAAAGGGCAATCCTTAGCAGAGGAGCTAGGGGCAGCTGGCTGCCAGAGACAGCCCATTTTCCGCTATTGTTTCTCCTAAAGTAAATGAGAATGGCTTTCCAAAAGTCCGAGCTGAAGTGCCAACAAGGTTGCCAAAACCAGCTCCTTGAGATTTGTTCAGTGCTGTATAATCCATTAGGCCATACAGGCGACTGACTTACAAGGGTAATGCTGTGGTGATGAGGCTCCAGTGTAGTGCTTATTGTTATATAATTTGATTGTTATGTCCAATATTATACCACATTTTCTAAATTGGCTGATACGGCTTCTCAACATTAGCCCACTGGCATGGAAAAACACTCAAAGTAGAAAACAAGCCAACTACATTGGTAGGGCTTTGTTCAACTTGACATTATTATGTTATTAATAATGCTATTTAGGCACCAATGTAGTTTTCAGTGTGAGCTAGCTAATTTACTTTTACACATCTGACAGATACTTACAATTTTAATCATGTTATACAGGTAGGAAAACACAACGTCAGGAGTCTTTCCCAAGGACACTTAATAGGACAGTGTGGTGGGCTTGCACGGGTGGGGAGACTGAACCCCAGCATATGAAGGGCAGCACTGTTACCCACTTCGCTATACCAACTGCAGCTAGCTAGCTATGTGGCTAGCTTTTTGCCTTTTTAGACATACTCCTTTGGTAAAAGTGGCTCTCCAAGCGTCCTTTAGTAATAACAATGGCTACATCAGCAAATTTGAATGCATAAAAGGCTCTATCCATAATTAAATGGCTCTTCTTTATTATGGAAAACATGCTGTATATGTTTGTTTACAGAAGAATTGTGCTATATAGCACCAAAAAGCTTTCTGCTATAGTTGACAGCCACAAAACCTTTCTGTTGGTACTACATAACACCTGTTTTAAGAGTGCAGGAATAACTAGCTTTTCTCATTTAACTAATTACCCGAGCCCGAACATCAGTTTCATGTTTTTATGTAAATGTAGATTGGATGAATGAATTGTGTGGATTTAGCAAGCTAACATGAGCCAATGTTACAAAGCTCTTGTGCAGCTAACTTAATGCTAAAGTCTGCTAACTGGCTTGGTGCTTGCTAGCTTTCTAACACCGTGAGATTAAATTATCATTTTGCTATACAATCAAGAATGCACACATTTTAAGACCGAAAGTGCACAAAAATAAGATTGTATTGTTTATAATTAGATTCTAATTTTCAACCACGGCTAGGAATCTTAGGCTAAGTTGATGCTAGCTCTGTTTTATGTAGCCGTCTTACAGGGTGGGGTAAATTTATGTTGGTTCAATCTTAAAAATAAAGGTTGTTAAATGGTTTTTGGCTTGGACATGTGGTTCTAGTTTATGTGGAGTTTCTTTAATCCTTTAAAAGCGTTTATCAGACTGGCACATCCTTTTTCATCATCCATTGAAAGAAGCCAAAAAGTGGCAACAAACCACTTTTCTAGAAACCCACACACTAAACAACACCAGTGCAACTGATACTTAGCTAAACAACTGGCACAAAAGAATCAGATCATTTTCAAAAGCCATATTTAGAAACAGTTGCACTGTGGCTTAACTGCTGTTAACTAATCCTAAAGATCATCTCCAATCGGGCTTAATAATGAGGCTTATTATTAGCACCCAATTATGGCGCATCGATGCAATATGTTCAAACGGATGGGGATTACCGGGTGTGCCCACCTGCCGCAATCCATCATAATCCGTTGAATTTTCCCCCCTGGGCGCAGGGGCACCTGTGCCCTGGCACCGAACAAAAAACAACCGGCACCGAGCGAGCGCTTCATTCATTAGGCAGCATCAGACAGATGAGTGAGCGTCTGCAATCTCTGCTCTCACTACAGGGAAAAAAGCTTCTTTTCATGCCTTTAACCAGCATTCAGGCATTCATAAACGAGACAGGTTCTGTGTAGGATGAGACAGAGAGCGAGAGAGATTTTATGGATGGGGAAAAAAGCCTTTTCAAGCGTGTTGATTTATGCTGCATTTTGCCGGTGAAGATGACTCTCAGTAAATCTGCACTCAGGCCGCTCTGCTGCCTACTCACAAGTGTCTGCTTATGGGTTTGGTTCATGTTTCGCTTAAAAAAAAAAAGAAAAGAAAAAGAAAAAAAAAACCTTACAGCCTGCCAGAGGAAAAAAAAGAGAATGAAGCAAAGCTCCACTCTTCAGGTTCAGAAACCAGCAACCTCTGGAGATTCACATTTCCCATCTGTACAAATCATCAGAAAGCTTTCTAAAAGCCACACGGACATTGCTGAGTCCAGCCTGGAGAGCAGAGCTTTAAAACAACAGCATGAAGGAGATAAAAACAACCTTAAATAATACATTAATTTAATTCACCAATTTCTCAAATAAAGAGAAAAACAGACTAAATTTAACATTAAATGGCATCACTTCAAAAGACAGATTGATAGATGGGTAGATGAAGATATACATATACATATATATATATATATATATATATATATATAGAGAGAGAGAGAGAGAGAGGGGGGGGGAGAAGGAAAAGAGTGAGAGAACAAATAGACAGAGAGTGACAGAAACAGAAGAAGAGAGAGACAGAGAGACAAACAGAAGGAAAAGCGGGAGAGAACAAATAGACAGACAGACAGAGAGAGAGAGAGACAGAGAGAGAAAGAAATGGGAGGGAAAAGAAAGAATGAGAGAAAGAGACTAAACAAAGACAGAAACAGAAAGAAAGAGAGAAGGAGAAAGAGAAAGAAGGATATATATACACAGAAAAGAGAAACAGAGCAAGACATTAAAAAGGAAAGGTGGGGTTGCATGAGAGAGAGACAGAGAGAGAGACACTAAACAAACCCAGAAACCAGAAACAGAAAGATACAGAGATAAAGTAGAAATAAAAATAGGCAGACAGAAAGAAAGAAAGAGAGAGAGAGAGAGAGAGAGAGAGAGAATAAGAAAAAGAGGGAGAGAACAATTATACAGTTACAGAGTAAGAAAAAGAAGAGGGAGGGAGAGAGAGAGAGAGAGAGAGAGAGAGAGAGAGAGAGAGAAACAGAAGGAAAAGAGGGAGAAACAGGGATAGACAAATAGACAGTTACTGGGTGCAAGAGGAGAGAGAGAGATAAACAGAATGAAAAGAAGGAGAGAACAATAGACAGTTACAAAAAGAGAAGAAAGAGAGTGTGTGAGACAAACAGAAGGAAAGGAGGGAGAGAAATAGGGATAGACAAGCAGACAATTACAAGGCAGAGACTGAAGGAGTAAGAGAGAGCAACTGATAGAAAAAGAAGGCCAGGAGAGAGAGAGAGACTAAACACAGACAGATACAGAAAGATATACAGATAGAGGAAAAATAAAGATAGGTAAAATGAAAGAGAGATGAAGAGATAAAGCGGGAGAGAGAGAGAAAAAGAAGGTCAGCAGAGAGACAGAAACAGAAACAGATCCTAATCCACTCCTTTACCCCCCGGTTGCTCCTACATATATTAATCTTGCGGCTGAAATTGATTTGACCCTCCACATTCAGGGGCGGCCGGTCCGCTCTGAGCTCGAGTCTCAGACCACCAGTCTCGGCCACGGAGTCACCCACATCCGCGGGGACCGACGCGCGAGTAGAAACTCGGGTCTTTTTCAACTACCGAGCAGGGAACACATACTAGAGCTGGGAGAAGCTCTTAAAGAGGTCAACAAGCCTTCGGTGTAAAATTACACGACCAAATCACTCGGGAGAGAAAGAAAAGAGCCTCCGCGCTTTACGAGGCTGAAGTCAGCTTCTTGTTCGAATTGTCCCGTTCCACCTTAAATGGTGCAGCAGTTGCATTCTGTTGCCCGAGCCGCAAGAACGTAACTGCTGCACCATTTAAGGTGGAACCGGACAATTCGAACAAGAAGCTGACTTCTGCCTCAGAACGTAACTGCTGCACCACTTAAGGTGAAACGGGACAATTCCAACAAGAAGCTGACTTCAGCCTCAGAACGTAACTGCTGCACCACTTAAGGTGGAATGGAACAATTCCAACAAGAAGCGGACTTCAGCCTCAGAATGTTCAGAATGCAACTGCTGCACCATTTAAGGTGGAACGGGAAAATTCCAACAACAAGACTTTTGCCTCAGAATGTAACCGCTGCACAATATAAGATGAAAAGGTAAAATTCCAACAAGAAGCTGACTTCAGCCTCAGAATGCAACTGCTGCACCATTTAAGGTGGAACGGGAAAAACTCAAACAAGAAGCTGACTTCAGCCTCGTCCGTGCTTTACAGTGCCATTTAAAGCGGCTCAGCTGGGCAACAAAGCAGACGGGAGAGACTCGCCAGCTAAAATCAGCTAAGAAAGCAACTTCACGTAGCATTAAGGTGGGAAAAACACAGTGTAGTACTAAAAAAGGCACTTACCGTTTACCGTGACCGTGACTGAAAAACCTCGAAGCTGTGGTCCGTATTCGCACAGGTTTTCCACATTATATCCAGCGTTACCAACAGCGTTCACAGCACGGAGTACCAGCGAGCCCCCTCACACGTACACCCACCCCACCGCTCTCCTCTCCCCTCTCTGCTCTCCCAGCCGTGCAAGTTTAAAGCTCGCCTCAACTTCTCACGCTCGCGCACGTTCACCGGCACCTCGGCGCTTACAACAGGCAAAAACACGCCGGGTTAAATCCTCCAGCGCCTCGGCTCATCTCTACGGTCAGAGTTTAAGTCATATCGCCGAACGGTGCGACTTCAGTCCTCTTTTTCGTGCGATTTTCTCTCGTTTTTCTCTCTTTCTCATCCAACACACTCTTCTTCTCACTCCCTCCGCTAAACACTGAGCGCCGCGGTGAGCGTGCAGAGCCTTGACCGTCCGCAGCTTCGGCCAATCGCAACGCAGAATGCAAACGAGAGCGGCAACGTCAGCCAATCGGTGCACACGCGTTGAGAATAATTAGAGAGTTGACGCTGGAATCATTTATATGCAAATCACTCCGTTTCTAAGCGAAGCAGTTTCATATGGAATTAGGCGAATAATAATCATATGTATATAAATAATAATTATATATACTGCATATCTTTAACTACAGACTGTGTAACCATGTAAATAATCATATAACACCATAATATCAGTTATATATGCACCCTATTACACATTTAATTCCAAATAAAATACTCAGTGGAAGCACATTTAATCTGTGATGGGGTTCATTGTAAACCATTATTCTTGTCATTATAAATATCTTGTAATAATGTAATAACTGATCGATGTCTAAGCCACGTCTTATAGTGTATGCTTCACATTTAACACCACAACAAACTTAGGGTCCTTCTTTTTCTCCCAGTTAGGGTGGTCTGTAGCATACAAAACATTACAGGTTCACTTCTCATAGGCTTTGCACTATCTCTCTGTGGTCTCTGTTATCAGCGCATACTGCTATTCTACACATTGTTCCGAGTTACTTTTAGACTCAGTCCCAAACATACAGTATTGCCATATTTCCTAAATTTTAAGTCGTATGAAAACAGACAAATAAAGATAAATAAACAATCAATCAGTAATTAAATATTGGAATGATGCACCGTTTGTTCTTCTAGGCTGGCAGCTATTTTCAAAACTGCTTAATCTTCCCAACACTTGCACAGACTCTAAGCTCATTAGGTTGTCAGAGCTGGAATTAGCAACCAGAGTGCTTAAACCTGGCCATTAGGAGGGCCTAATTTGCTTATTTGTTTTCTTCACCAGGTAAAGCATTACAGATGAAACAGCATGTGCAGTTTGTGTGTTGAAGAGGCCATATTATGGAAAAATCAAGTTAACATGAATTAAAAAAAGAGTTTAATACATTAAACATGGTCCATATATGGAAACAAAGCTGCAAAACAGCCCATTTTGAACTGCTTTTGTGACATCACGCTAACACATTTACATACTGTCACTGTCGCGCAAAAATCTTGTATCTCCATTTTTGTTGTTTTTCACTTTTTAGCATGATTTGAAAACTCCAGTTGCCCTTAAAATTGGGTTAAAATTTCAAATGGACCAACAGAACTGGCCCAAAATGACCTTAGGAAAAATCTTGTTACATTAACGTCCCTCACAAATGAATGGTTTTGCCTTGTCCTGTAAAGTTACTATTTTGGAGATACTATGTTTGTTCCAACAGCGAGGATATATCTTCTTATTCACTCCACAGCAGTTTAGCTCCGCCCATTCACACTGAAGTTATTAGGAGTGTTTGAGCCCAGCCTGCTTTTTTAGGCCCACCACTCAGAACAGAGGTCTTTTGCATTGGCACAGTAAACAAACAGCCTGTTTGATTCTGAAGTTGTGTGTTCATGTTGGCGGAAGCAGTCGACAGCAATCCAGATATTCCACTGTTTTCAAGGGAGCGAAAATTCCAATGACAGCGGCACATTCCATCAGAGTTTTGCTGTCAAACATGGTGGTGAAAAAAGCTGGTTGTTGATTTTTTGGGGGAAAAATGGATGCAGAACATGCAATTGTCCATGTCAATGTGTACCGCTTACCACGTGTCGCTTACCATTATGAGGTACGGAGCTATGTTTTTTCGAAGCCAACATCTAAACACAGCGTAAGGGAGATGTCGTATGCAAAAATTTGAACACCGTGGTCAAATTATGTTTTGGTGATGTTTTGAAGGAAAATATGTTAATCCTCTACAGAGAAGGCAGTTACATATTATATTTTCCTACTGATTTTAGCGCACAAGGCCTATTAAACACACACACACACTTTCTAAGCCGCTTATCCTTCTGAATTGCGGGGGTTGCTGGAGCCTATCCCAGCGTTCATTGGGCAGAAGGCAGGAAACACCCTGGACAGGTCGCCAGTCCATTGCAGGGCAGACACACAGACGTCCAACTGGCCTGACTGTATATCTTAGAACTGTAGGAGGAAACCCACAAAGACATGGGGAGAACATGGGGAGAACAATCTCCGCACAGAAAGGACCCAGGTCGCCCGGCTGGGGAATCGAACACTTGTTGCTGTGAGGCAACAGCGCTACCCACTGTGCCACCGTGCCATCCTCTATTTAACATATTGGAAAAAATAAAACACAAATAGAAAATGTGCTTTTTTGTGTTTTTCAAAGAAACAGTAACTGTGCATTAAGATGTGCAGAACTGTATTCTATCTATAGGTGCTCACTTTCCAGAAAATCAACAAAACACGTCAACTGACCATATCATTGTCCAAACTCCCGCACACAACATGTAAAAATTAATTCAAGGGGTGGGGTAAGGGAGTTTAGGCAAATCAATCTGCACGTATCAGCAGTCTGGAATCGTTTATCACCCACCAGCAGCAAGTAGGCACAAGAAAGAAAAGCGTGCAACCGGTGGCTAAATTACTAATAAGAACCTGCTATAAGTCTCGTGTAAAGCGAGTCGGCTCTGTTGCGCCCAGGCGTTTTTTTTTGTGTGGCCTACTTGTGCGGAATACCAACCACGTGAGGGAGCAGAGTGTGTCTCTTATCGACCGGCGGATCTCCATTACCACGAGCGCACGAGCCAAAACCTCTACACAAACACAGCGCTATCAATTACCCCAGCCAGGCCCAGCGCCTCAGGCCTGGCCAGAAAAACACACTCGTTACAGCCGCAGGCCTGGCCACACGTCCAACCTAAAACCACGGCCTTTAAAATCGCACGCCTCACTGCCTGCCTGCCCCGATGCCATAACTGTTATGGATGTGCTGAATCACCGAGCGCTGTCATTACTGACATTAAACGGACGCTGGTGCCATTTGGAAGTCTGTGAATCAAAATAAACGAACGTTTTGCACTTTTATGACGTGTGTTGCGCAGTATGTTGAGATTTATTTCCAAAAGATATAAGACGATTTCGAAAATTCTAACACGCACTCTACAATCAAGAGTGATTGAATTTTCCCCGAGTGCTGGTTCAAAAGATATAAGAGGCACCAGCGAGGGCGATACATTGTTAAACGGTCACTGATGGTTTCTGGTTCGCTTCAGAAAAGGAACGAAGGGAGGAAATAAAAGTGCATATCTTTTTGATAACTTTGCACTTTTCTGCTAGCCGCTCTCCACCCACACGTTCAAAAATGGCGATGGCTATCAGGCGGGGGCAGCTGACTCCCAGGCCAACAGCTGATTAACTGAGGGCCACTTGTGTTCCTGCTCTGGTGAAGGACCAGATAACCAAATTCCTTTCCGGGACAGGGGGTTAGTTTGCGGTGGGGTTTTGGGGGAATGGTGGTTTAGGGACCCTTGGAGAGAAGAATTAAAAGACTTATATGCTACATTTTACTTGTATTTTTTTGTGTTGTTTTAAGTACTAAAAACTTCATCCATTAATATGTGACCATTTTCCAACCTCTCTTTATCCCTTTCATTCAAACACACTGATTTACTAGCAAGTGTAAACATCTTAAATGCAGCCAATATGTCTAATAATTCTGTTTTCAAGATTGATTTAAAAATATTATAAGATTATTTAACTTATTTCTAGACTTTTTTACTTGTTTTTAGTAAGTTTATCTTATTAAAGAGCTCAGTTCAGCTCCTGAAGTCCTGACCAATGAGAGAGCTCGCTTGGCTGTAACCGCCTAGAAACCACTGAAATAAATCCTGATTGGACAATTTTACGTTGGGCATTTAAAAAATTGCCAACATAAACTTGAAAAAATAACATGAGTACTTGCCTAATTTAAATACAAGCCCCATGATATACAAAAACGACCTAAAAATTATAGACATTTTATAGACATTTATTTTTTCGAGTTTGTGGGAATTATTAGGTCTTCTTTGAAGGCCTTGAGGGTTTCCCACTGGATATATGTAAATGAGCTCTGTTCAGATTGGCTGCCTCATTAAAAAAGCAGTCCAGGCTACACATATTTTCAGTGTGAATAGATGGGGCTAAACTGCTGTAGGCTGAATAAGGGGATATACAGTAGGATGCAAACTCCTTAGTAAATTATTTAAAACCATTTTTCTGTACAACAACTGTGTTTTTATTGTAGTTCCATATAATTCCAAATAACACTCATGAATACAGCCAAACATTGATGCGGTAAAAAGTAACAAGAATTTCTTGTTTTCAGTAAAGTAGTTAATATCCTTTGAGTTGATGATAAGAACACAGGTTTCCATATTTCCCCTTGATGTCCACAACTATTACATAGATTTATTAAATTCCATCAGCAGCACTCCTGATTCAATTAAATAAGGACTGACTATCCTGAGTAGGTACTGGATGATAGCTACCATTAATACTGGGCTTCCTTGAGGAGAGGTTTGGAAATGGTTCAATAAAAATTCTCAGGTGCCTCAAATGTGCACAGTACTGCATGCAAACGTGCTGCTTTTTGTGACATCATAAAGACAACTAGTTCAAAATATGCTGTTTTTGCAGCGTAGTTTCCATATACGGATCCCATGGATTGGGAAGTTGGTATGGATTGGTACATTTTAAAACATTTACAATGTTATCATACTGCATAAAACACATTTACACTTTTTAAAACACAGAGATTTCCAAAATAACTCCACTTTGACCCTCCAAAGACAAAAAGTTTGGGCACCCCTACCGTAGCTGTAAATCATGGTAAGATTGTGCAACAAAAAGTGCACCCTAACAGTGTGACCTTTCACATGCATACAAAATAAGTTATTTTATTAATAATTCACTCCAAATGTAGTATTTTGTGTGCTACAATGAGTTTCTCACCTCTCTTATCTCGAAATAAGTTCCTTTTTGAGAAGTTTGGGTTCGGTTATGGGGGGTGGAAGGTCTTGGGACTCTTTTTGATCCTTTTGAGTGCAGAATTTGGAGTGTATTTCAAACATTTTTCTGCCCCGGGTCATCTGTCCTTTTCAAAGGACTTTTCCAAATATCCAGTGCTTTATGCCAAACGCTGCCACTGGGCCCAGTTAACGTGAAAAAAAAAAACAGCTCATTTCCACTCTACATTACACGTTAAGTGGATTCACTCAGCACAGCCTGGAGGATGAAATTGCGCTTTAAGTGCTGGGCAGAGTAATGATGGAGAGTGTGCTTGAAATTCAGTTTGCTGAGTATGGTTAACTACTGCTCTGTCCACAGGGAGAAACAGAGAGAGAGAAAGAGAGAGAGAGAGAGAGAGAGAGAGAGAGAGAGAGAGAGAGAGAGTGGTTACCTTACTGTATATGTATTAACTGATTAATAGACTGAGGATTAACAGTATGATAAACCGAGTTAAATTCTTTGGCAACATTATAACTTAACTTAAAAAAGCTTTATTAGCTTGACCATATTAAGTCAAAAGAGAGAGAGAGAGAGAGAGAGAGAGAAAGAGAGAGAGGGCTGTGTAATTCATTAGACTGCACAGGGGCGGTTTTTGCTGTGGATTGGCCCTGAGCTCAGTGATGACCTTGTGGAGAGGCTCTTGAGGGACGCGGCTATTTCTGCCCTTCCATGTCCCACTTAGACAAGAGTTCTCCACCGCGCGGGACTGCTGCTAGGCCCCGTCCATCATGACCATGAATTTAAACCTTATACATCCAGAATCATACACTGTTCGATTACATATTTTTTAGTAAGGTTCATTAATTAATTAATAATGAATTCCACCAATTTTTAAAATTTTCTGCATAATTCAATCAGTGAGATGTAAACAAACTTACTCAGAGTGGTTTGATGTGAAACAGTTCATTGCAGATAAAGTTACCAACTTAGGCCCAATCCCCTTTCACCCCTCGCCCCTACCACTTAGCCTTTACTCCTCCGTTTTGTGCGTTCACGCCTAGGGGCGGGGTGTTTTTGTTGAGATAGAGGGGTAGGGCGGGGTGTTAGGGCTAAATGGCCCTGCGAAGGGAGTGAGAAAAAAAGAAAAACTGGCAAGATGGTTGAACAAGTGACCAAAGAAAACCACAAACAGAATTCTCCAGGTAAAAAAATTACAATAACCATTGTTTTATCTTAGTTTAATGTCGTTTCAGTGCATTATGGTCCTTTTCTTCATAACAGGCATAAAAATCGCTAGTAGTATGCTGATGTCTTGGTAGCTAGCTAGCTAAATTTCCTGTCCCACCTTAACTGGTGCAGCAACCTACGCCTGAGGCGCCAGAAGTGCTGCTCCATTTAAGGTGGAACAGAAACATTTGAACAAGAAGTTGGCGAATAGCTGACTTTGGCTTCATGTCACTGAAGAATTAGGGGTGGGTGATAATAAACAACAGTCGCACCCCCTTTTTTGAAGGCATACAATTCCCTAAATGTAACTAAAGCCCAGCAGTGAGGTTGCTGAACTTTACCCTCCTCTGCTATCACCGCAGACTGGCAGGGTCGCCTACAGAGCAGCGCTAGTAGCTGTTAATGAAGTAATATTCTTTTATATTTGAGAGTCCCATTTCATAGAGGAAGATTTCCACCACTACCCCTTGTAACTCAGTGCCAAGGAACAAGCTGACACTCAACAAGGGGTAGGGGTAAAAATAAGAAATGGGATTGGGCCTTAGATTTCTTTATAGTGGTAGTGATAGGAACCAGGGGTTGTGATATCTACGACACAAATATAGCCATTTTATTTACTATCCAAACTGACCAGTGTGTCTTATATGTAATGTTTTGATGGTAAAATAGTGGTAAATCTGAAATATAATAAGTCTTTTAATATGTTCTATGGGTACTTGTTTGTGAATGGAGTTATAAAAATATGTTTTAGGACAAAACAGAATTGTAAAACTATCGTAAAACAGTGTCTCAGACATGTAATGGGAGCTTTTAGGGGCCTTAAACTCTTCAGACGTCTGGTTCTCATCACCTGTGAACAATTCTATTTAGTATGTTTCTCCAGAACGGAGAATTTTACTTTAAACCACTCTGAATGATCTTCTACGTTTGCATGATTTCACTGTGCAGAAATTTGAGAAATTGGTAGAAGTGAGTGGTAATGAGTAATGAATTACATTCCCATCGAAAGGTTCAGTTGGCACTTTGAGTCAAGTTTTTTTCTGTATGTTTTCATGTGAAGAAATGGTAAAAACATCAAAAAGATGGTCTTGGGATTAAAAATTCTGTTTATTATTGGTTAAGCTATCGAGTATAATTCGAGTAATTAAACAATTCGGTGTTCTTCAGTTTCCTATCACTTTGTCTCAACTTTGCTAAAAGTAATTTCTTCTTTAATGGTGCTACAAAATAATTACAAGCCATATCGGCCTCTACGCTTCCTGTAGTGTACTGCAATCTGTCCAAATGACTGCGTGTATGTTATAAACATTATAGGGTGCTTTTATTTTAAAAACAAACCTTTTTTACCCTGTTGGTTCATGCCCTGGGTTGTACTATGGGGATTTGAGCAGTTTGCGCTAGGCTAATGGTGTTTGGGCATTTCTAGACTAAAGACAGATATGAAGCTTCTAAAAGACTTTCCATGTTTTACTTGACACTTGTGACAGACAGTGATGTGTCTAGAACTTCCAGAAAGCCTAGAGTGACTTTTTCCTCACAAAACTGGTTCCAAACATCGGAAATTGAAACATGATTGGTTGATTCCTCTGTCACTTTGCAATTATTCTGATAGTTACTCGAACACATTAGGCCTTCTCTTCAGCTCCTGAACTATCAGAATAATTGCTATCTAATAGAAGAGTTTGCTCAGCTATATCTACCTAGACAAAAAAATTCCTGATTGGCCAATTTTCTGCTGGACATTTAAAGAATTTAACCCTTTTTTCCACCAAAACTTAACAATGAAACAAGAGCTGTACTGTAATCCCTGCAGTGTTTAAATACAAGGATGATTCTATTAAATAAAAATGAACAAAAATTTATAGACGTTTTTAGTTCCTAGAAATCATTAGGCCTTCTTTGAAAGCCTAGAAGGCCCTGAGTGTTCCCCTCTGCTGTGCACCAGTGGGCGGGGAAATGAGTGCATCACATTTTACCTGATAGGAAGTTTTTTTTTTTTTTTTACTTTTTCTAGAGGCTCCATCCACAGCAATGCCACATGACGTCAAATGTGAGCTGTACCAGAAAACTAGGCCGATGGCCCTTTAAAACTCCAAGGAGAAATATAAAGAACTTTCAGCTGCGCTCAAAAGTTTGCAACGCAATGCGAAAAAGAAGGTTTGAGTCAGAGTAGCATTTTCGCACTGGACTATTATGTTTGACATTTGATGAAGAGCATGAGGTTATTTTAAGAGAGAACAATAAAGTGCCTCTAAAAATAGTGCTGAGTGCATCAGCAATGATGATTCATCTATTCAAAGCTCTCTCTCTCTCTATCTCTCTCTCTCTCGCTCCCTTTCTATCTGTCTCTCGCTCCTCTCTCATCTTGTCTTATATAAAGATCATCCGTAGGCCTGCATTCACAAACCAACTTACAGTGTGACTTCCCGAGTCACTGCACATCCACTGCAACCAGAACGAACAGGAATGGAAGCTGACCTGAGATCAGCACTCCTACTCTGAACAATGCGGAAAAATCTGAGGGGGCTGAATCCACAGAGCTTCGCTTTCTTATCCCTCCTACGTCAGCCGTCCACGGGCTAACTAAGCTAAATTCCGCTAACTGAGCCTCCATTCATTGCGTTATTCTGAAGGCTCGTCGAGCGACGGCTGTGGGAGTCAATACATTTCCTGTCGCTCCTAATTGGACGCATAGCGAGGTTTTTCCTCAGAGACATGTGCCCTTAATTTTTTTATTTTTTCGCCCAGAGGAGTAAGCACTTTCTGAGTCTATTGACAGAGTGTGTCATTAAACATAATGACCAATAGAGCATGTCAGCAGTCTAGCGTATTCTTAGCAATGTAGCAGGAATTCATACTGGTTAAAAGCAATATTTCAACCTAAATTTGAGTTTTCCCCTTACCTCAAATGTGGTCAATCAGAAAAGTGTCTGAAATGTGCATCTTTAGCTTTGGGCTTGAGCTATGAGGCTAACAAGTCACAGAAGCTACCCAGATAGCAGACAGTTTTGGGCCGATTCTGGCTTTCCAAACCGAGTGTTGGTTGAATACTGGGCAGATGTTTGGCATGCGGGCCAGAATAGGGCCAGATGCCCTACAGTTACATGCCGTTTTGCCTTGTATCTATATCTGTGGGCCAATTCTAGCATGAGTGCTGTGGACCAACAATGTAGTTGGGCCAGATTTGGTCCTCATTCATTAGTTATCCATTTTATAGTGTTTTGGCCAGATCTGGGCCAAGGACCCAGCCGTATATCGGGTCAAAACAAACTCAAGGTTGTGGCTCACAGGTGGGCCAGACAAATTTTGCTGCTAACTTAGCAATTAGCATCAACAAAACTGCATAGCTCAGTCATCCCACAACCCGAGACACCTTAAACTTAAAAGTTGTTACATCTGAGTGTGGTTTCTGACACTGTATGAGACAGTTATTCATAAAAATGGACAAAAGTGAAAACAAAATTCAAAGTTTCAAGATGACCACTACTGTTTTAGCTATACAACATACTTTTGTCTGTTTTTATAGATAACAGCATATAGTTAGACAACATACAGTCCTGCAAGGTAAAGCAAAAAAAAACATAAGCAAGTTTATGTAGAAAAGTTAAGATGATTTGAGGCAAGCGTGATCATTTAGGCCTGATGCTAACTGGTAGCATACAAGGGAAAAGTGTATACTTTGCATCCACTTTTTCAGATAGTTAAGCCATTATTCCACTTGTGTTGAAAGCCATTAGGTCGCTTGGTACTCATGTAGTTGTGAACAGGGTAAATGTTATTACTATGCATGGAAATGTAATACATTTTTATACTTCATTCAATTCAGTTAATTTAAAGAAACAGGCCTGAGCTGTTTAGCTTGACAACCCTATCCATAATGAGGAAAACAAAAAAGTGGACAAAAATATGACAGATAGCTTGTTTTACATTACATTGTTTTACATAATGATATCTTTTCCTGTGGACATTATAGAGTAGAGGTGACAGCGTTTGGGGACACCAAGAAATGATATTATTGTACTAAATTCTCACATACTACTGTTGAAGTAGTTGAACAGTTTTCATAGTAAAACAGGACAATTTAGTGCATCCAAAATTCAAATGCTTTATTTGATTGAAAACAATCGTATCAAATTTACATCAGAATTTGCATAATTGATGTGGGCCAAAAATTAATTATAAACAAAATAAATTATCATAAGGTGTATTTGAAAATAAATTGTATTTCTAACCTTATGGACAATCTGAACAGTTATACTGATGGCCTTATGTAAGGGATGTAATTCTGTTTTGATCCAGAAACATTAGCCTTGTAGCATCTTTGGACATTGGCTGATCAACTGCATTTGGGGTGAGGGGTAAAACTTCTGGTCTCTTTCCAAAATGTTAAAAAACAAAATATTACAAAGAGAAAGAAGCAAAAAAAGAGCTAAAGGTCTTAATAATAGTCTTTTTTAAGGGAGAAAAATATCCTGGGCGGTGCTGTTGATGCTGCAGGCCGATGGTCTAATGGTTTAAAAGCAGCAATCCAAACTCAAAGTTAAATAAACTGCTGCACAAGTATGCCCTGTTTAAATATTTAGTTTGGAGAGGCTGCTTTAGCCTGAGAGCGTTCCCCTCACACAGAGCCCGGACCCAGATAGGACTGACCAGCGGCGTGTGTGTGGCCATGTCTTCAGCTCTTTGTGGGGACCAAATGTCTTCAAGATGATGAACGTTTGGCTGGTGAGCAAAAAAAAACCCTCTACAATAATTCTAATTTCTGCTAGCGCTCATATGGGATTCTAGCAGTGTGTTAGCGCTAAGCTAATAGCTATTCAAACATTTTTGGCTGTTCTAGATTAAACATGGACGTCTGAATCTTGTAAAAGACTTTCGTGTTTTATTTGAGGCTTGTTAAGACATACTAACATACATTTTACCTTGTAGCAGTTTTACAGTGAGTTCATCAGTAAATAGACTTAGCACTGAGTTTCTATCACTGTTTTCCATTTCTAACATATGACTGAAATGCATTGGTCAGGCTACTCACAGTTAATGACTTGTCTAGAACTTCCAGAAGGCCTAGAGTGATGTTTTTTTTTTCTCACAAAATTGGTTCCACCCATTGGAAATCAAAACGTGATTTGCTGATTTTACTTTCAGTTCCTAATTATGCAGGTAGTTATTCTGAAATGTTAGGCCTTCTGTCCAGCTCCTGAAGTCCTAACCAGTAGAGGAGCCTGGCTGTATCTACCTAGATACCACAGAGAGAGAAAAATTGTTTTCCGTTGAACATCTTAAGAATTTAACCCTTTAGTTTCCAAACAAATGTAGTTTTACTACAATACGTCAACATTCAAAAACAACAAGCAAGATGATTCTATTCAAAATGTGAAGTAAAGATTACAGACATCCAGTTTTTATTCACACAGAAAACGCTCAGTGTTCTCTGAAGGCCTAGAAAGCTCTGAGGGCTCCCCACTGCTGAGGTTAAGGTTGGGTTAGCATAGCATTGCAATATTTAGCTACACTCTTACAGAAGTCAATGGAAATACTCCATAATGACAGAAACACAAACTTTGTGTGTGTGAGAGCGAGTCAGGGAGGGAGAGAGGGAGAGCGAGAGAGCGAGCTAACTGAAACACCACCTTTGTTCAGCTAGCTTGTTGCTACTCTGGTAAATGTATTATCAGTAAGGGGTTTTGACCCCAGCCCACAATGAACTATGCACACTTCCTGGTAGAGGACAGCCCCAGCCAGGACGTCCTTCCATCCGGCCATTTACAGGCAGAAATATTACCTTTGGACCAGCCTTGCATACTTTAGTGATTTACAACAGCCGGCACTGGAAAATCAGGCAACACAAGCTGCTACTGGCCATGAGAGTGACCGGACAACCAATTCACAACCCTGAACAGGAGCAAAAGGAAAACAATCATCCACAAATCCCATGATTATTTCCGGTAGGGATGAAGTGGGATAGAGAAAATTAGCCCTGGACATTTGTCCAGACCGGTCCAGCTGAATTTCCCCCCTTCAGTGTACATGCACTAGTAATTTCATAACATATCAAGGCGTAAATTTCACTAGCCTGTTAGCAGGCAGCTTTACTGGTAAGATAAACATCTGAACATCAGAACTTGTACCAAAAGTGAAGAAACGGTAGCTTGTTTACTATGGCTAATGTTACTAGCATGGCTAGAATACACTGCATGTTTAGAATACAACACACTTAGAGGGAGGCGCTGTTGCCGATCTTGTTATGTCAGTAACACAGTCACCCTAGCTTGCTAAAACAGTTAAGCTAGCTTGCTAATGACCAAATTAGTTCAGTTTAGCTTTAGTTTAATGCTAATGATAATCTCTGTGCTCTGCTAGTGATCTTTCCTGCTTTGTGTGCAATGCTAGTAACATTAGCCATCATAAACAAGCTACCATTTCTTCACTTTTGGTTGGTACAATTTCTGATTTTCAGATTATTTTTTGGCTTTTGGGCAAGTTATTTTATTTTATTTAGATTTTTACCTCCACCCTGTGATGGACTAGAGGCCTGTCCAGGGCATTTCCTGCCTTCCGCCCAATGAATAGGCTCCAGCACCCCCCCACGACCCAGAAGGATAATCTGCTTAGATAATTTATGTAGATTTTTACCCTAATTTATTCAAGGCCAGTTCTCACTTGCTACCTAGGTCTTCCACTGCTGGCAGGGTGAAGGCTAGCATGTGCTTCCTCTGAGATGCATGAAGCACCACAACATCTTTTCAAATTGCTGCTAACACAGCATCGTTGGTCAGCTCAACTTGCTTGGAGGAAGGCGCTAACAGTCCCTCGCATAGGCTTACACTGCACTGAGTGATGAGGGAAGAGGGAGGGCCAGAGAGACCAAGGCCAATTATGCTCTCTTGGACTAGAAAAGGATGGCTGTGGCATCATCAGGAATCAGACTTGTGAACTCCTGATGATGACCAACACTTAGACGAGTGCACCATTTGGAACTCTTCTTTATGTTTTTAGGATTCTTTGGCATTATTGAACAAGTTTCTGGGACACTGTTTGCGGGTCAATGCCACAAGTCATGGAGTCAAGAGAGGCCCACCAGGAATTCTCTTAACAATCTCAATGGCTGAAAAGATGAGAACTTCCGGAGGCTTTGAATTCCTGGATATTTCTGCTTATTTTAGAGCTCATTATGTAATACAAGTCAAAACGACATCAAATGTGCTACAGATTGGTGCTTATCTGCATCGCTTTGACATACTTTCCCTTCGAAATTAAACGCCTGCCTGCGATAACCATCAGAGAACATGCTTTCAGTCGTGGCCATTGTCGGAAACGAAGCAATTTAATTAGAGCGCTTCTAGATGGAAAGAATAAAGAGAATGAGATACCGCACTTTGCCCCACAGAGCCGCGGGCTGCTGGAAAGCGCTGAAATCGCAGATCAAACATCAAATGCATGGGAGGGGGGGTGTAAAATAAAATAAATAAAAGAGATTAAAGTCCAATCCAAAATTTCTCCAGCCAGAGCTGGCTGATAAATGGCCACACGAGGAAAAAGAAAGGATTACCCCCTGAGACGGAGGAGGAGGAGGAGGTCAGCAGGGGGAGAGAGAGGAAGGAAGAGACAGATTCATCCATCAAGGGGCGTCTCATCTCCCGAAGAAATTAAATTCACTTCAGAAACAATATTCCTTAGCGCTTGTGATTCAGTGATCCGAGCCAACGTGACAGCTCTCAGGTTATGAATAGCCGTCGGTGGACGCGCTGACATTTCCAAGCGTCTCGGACCGGGCTGAGCGGCCTAAATGAGGAGACAGATAGAGGTGTCTTCGAGGATACTGACGACATAGTGAGACTTATGACACCAATGTTGGGAGCTGAGCTGGACATTCATGAAGCGAAAGAGCTGATCTAGGATCAGATTGGCTCTGTCGTTGCTGCTGTCAGTTACAGTTAAGGGCGTCGTTATTCGAATATTGTCGCTGTCAATGAAACCTCGCACCAACAAAGCCTCACATCAAAAAATTCTTGGCGAGTGAAATCATCTTAAATCTACTTGTTATATCAAATCTCATTTTGAGCTCTAAGAATTGGGCAGAAGCCTTAACCCTGGACAGGTCACCAGTCCACTCCAGGGCACATTATAAGATCATTTTACTTATTTCTAGACCATTTTTTAATTAAGCAATTTTATAAAGTGACATTATGTCACTGTATTGGCAAATACTTCTGCTTGTTTGCTTAAAACATCAAAGGTACCTGCTAATATAGTGAGATAATTTGGTACAGAATAAGACAGAAGTAAAGCAATGAGTAGTGAGATTCGTTTTTCCTGGATGTAATAAGTAACGTAATCCCGCTACATTTTTTGTGAGAGATTAATAACTTGAAATGGATGACCTTGTTGAGTAATTACCTCAACATTGGAGCTATCTACACTAACATTAACACTAGCAGAGGTGGGAACAAGTCACTAAGTTCAAGTAACAAGTCATGACACTCAAGTCCCGAGACAAGATAGTCGAGTCTCAATTTAAGTCCCGAGTCAGTGAAGGCGAGTCTGAAGTCGAGTCCCAAGTCAGTAGTCCTAATCTTTGCATCCTAAAGAAGTCAGTCTACATTCTCCAGCTAATTTAAGACCATAACACTGAATGACGGTAACAGTATTGTAGCCTTTTAACGACAGCACGTTAGCAGTGTATGGCTGTAGATAATTTTTTATTTTTTTTTTTTACCCTTCCAACTAAAATACAAAATCCATGGTACACAGATAACCATGACAGGCATACTGGCACAAACAGAATTTTAAAAGTAGCACTGAACTTAATGGGCAGCACGGTGGTGCAGTGGCCAGCGCCGTCGCCTCACGGCAATAAGGGTTCGATTCCCTGGCCGGGTGACCAGGGTCCTTTCTGTGTGGAGTTTGCATGGGTTTCCTCTCACAGTCCAAAGACATGCAGTCAGGCTAATCGGACATGCTAAATTGCCCCTAAGTGTGTCCTGTGATGGACAGGCAACCTGTCCAGGCTGTATCCTGCCTTCCGCCCAATGACTGCTGGGATAGGCTCCAGCTCCCCCTGTGACCCAGAAGAAGCAGCTTAGAAGACGTGTGTGTGTGTACTGAAATTAATAAAAAAACGTTATATTTGAAGATAATTTTTGATGATTTTTGGGAACACTGGGCGCACAGGAAAATAAAAAACTAGCTCAGCCAACTAAAAACAACCGCTAGTTTGAACTGAATTTAGACAACCAAGCTGAACAAAGTTTACAGAAAAGACAGCAAAACGATGGTGAACGTACGTCATCAAATTCATGACTCAAGTCGGACTCGATTCCAAGTCATATGACTCGAGTCCACACGTCTGAACACTAGCGTCATGTATGGCCTGCTGAGCCTGTGCATTTTTTTCTGACTGAAAAAAATTAAGTTAGCTTTGAGAATGTAGCGACAATTATTTTGCCTTCTTTGCTCTTTTTGCACTTCCCTGCTGAACTTTATTAGATTTTCCCTCTCAATTCACACTGAAGAACCTCCTCTCCACAATGTACAGTATTGCTTAATTGCCTTGTTCATACCATTCTTTTGTTTAGCAGTTGTGTCATCATGTAACAACATGGAACAGTCCATTATAACCATGACGGAGGGGTGAGGCTGCATTGAAATGACTGAAAATAATCACCACAATGCCAAATAAGAGCTTTTTTCTAATGTATATCTCTGCTGTCGGAACAAAACCTCGTATCTCCAAAATGATAACTTTACAGGAGAAGAAAGAATATACTTTAATTTTAATGTGAGTCAATGGAACCAGACGTTTTTTACACACAATGTAAAGGGCCTCAAAAACAGAAAAACGACAAAAATGGAGATACAAGGTTTTGTTCCAACAGCAGCGATACATGTTTTGCAGAATAAATTCTTTAGCATCAATACGTACAGTATATCTAATTTGTATTTTCATGTGGCCTTTGGCTCATGGGGCCTAGTGCAAAGACCGCCCCTGTAAATGCCCAAAAAACAAAGATAATTCACTAAATCATCACTAAAGCACCACAATATCACCACTTAAACAAGCTACATGCAGTTAGTGAATTGAATGTAACCCCCTGATGAAGAAAGCAGCATGAATTTCATGGTGTTGTGCTGGTTTAGCTAGTCACCCAGGGTGGTCATGCTGGGCGGCCAGCATACCAGTTTTGAAAACACAACATATTCTGGTTTTACTATGCTGATTTTTCTAGCAGAGCTTATGAGCTGTGGTTTTTTAATCATAACAATAGGCATATTTTCTTGTTGACATATCAAAAGGCTAGCCAATACTGACTAATATTATACTATTAAAGACGTAGATATATAATTCTAGCAAAAGAGTGGTCAAGATAGCCATCCTTAGTAAGTCAACACTGGCCAAAACAGCAGCTGTCCGCTAAGTTCTGCTGATATTGTTAAAGCATTGCAATCTAAAACCACTTGTGAAACAGATTGAGCCAATAAATCATCTTGGGCATTTGCTTTCCATCCCTGCCATGACGACCTTAAAGGCCGGCACAGTAAATACAGTTTTATATCTATAGATCTAAATTTTGAGTAAGAACAAACAGAGCACTCACTGTAGTTTGTGTGAAGAGACAAAGAGGAGAACAGGATAAAACCAGTAACAGAGTGAGAGGCTCTCGTCAGCTCACACACGGCTGCTTCATGGTTGCTGAAAGAAGCATGACCTTGTCCTTAATGGTGGGGTGTACACACTGCCAAGCTCCTGTGGTTTGGTCTAGTTTTGACGCATACAGAAGAAAACATCTTCACTCCTCTCAGCACAGCCTGTCTGGGGGCCTCGCCTCCTGAGCCTCACCCCATTGTTCCTGCTTATTTACACTTATTCATTTGGCACACATTCAAACCTGGAGAAAACGTACCACTCTGCGAGACAGTGGCTCTAATGGGCCGACTGAGCACCGGGTGAGGCAGAGAGCACATACACGCCACATACACACACACATATACACACACACACACACTAACCCAACATACTATACTGTGCACAATTTAGAGACTCTTCATTTCTCTAATTTCCAGTCAAAACAGCCATTAAGTACAAGTTGCTCATTTTTCAGGTGATATTTCTAAAGAGATTAGATACATTCTTAAAAAAAGATGGTTCTTCAAGCATTCTTTAGTACATTGAATGGTTCCATTTAGAACCATGAGTTCTATATAGAACCATTTAACGCTTAAATGATTCTTTAGATTGATGGAGAATGTGTTATATATGGTTCTATATGGAACCATTTTGAAAATGGTTCTACACGCTTACAAAAGAGGGTCTTCAAAGGTTCTTTAGTAAAGAATATGGTTCTATATGTTATATTCTACATGAACACTCAAAGAACCCTTTTCAAAAAGGTTTTATACAGAAACATATACAACACATTCTCCATTAATCTGAAGAACCATTTTAGAGTTAAATGATTCTATATAGAACTCCAGTTCCTTGTACTAAACAACTGTACTAAACCGTTCCCTGATTCCCTGTACTGAAGAACCCTTGAAGAACCCTTCTCCATCTATCTAAAGAACCATTTCCCCATGTGTGTGTGTGTTTATATCTATATCTATATCTATATCTATATATATATATATATATATATATATATATATATATATATATACACATCAAGTAATATTAGTAAGTAAATAAAACTACTGAGTAGGTTAAGATCAAATAGAAAACAATACTAAAACATAATTATATAAATAAGCACAAATAAGTAAAATAAATAACAATAAAAAATAAACTTAAAAAATAAATAAATAAATAAATAAATAAATAAAACAGTTGCAGGCTGAGTGGAGATGGTTAGATAGTAAAAGTTTAAAAAAGTCCTGGGCCAAAGGAGAAAACCACTGTCCAGACTGTTACCAGCGTAAAGTTCAAAAGCTATAGTCTCTCATGATTTTCAACGAGAAGTTTTGGAGCTAAACTGCTCGATTATATGAAAACATCATCTCAACCATGATGAGCTCATATATAAACTGTATAAAGTGGTGTATTTTTGAAACTTTGGTAACGTTTACATACTACATCAAACTCTTTTATGTAAAAAAAAAAAAAAAATCAGTTGTCCACCATATGGGCCCTTTGAGTACTGCAATCTGCTACATGAGACTCTCCATGGAGCAGCAGTTCCAGTCTGAGATGAACATCATTTATCAAACTACTTGGAATGCAGAGGCTGATCTTGAATCAGTGTCTGCCTTTCATATTGTAATGAATACAGTTATAGATAAAGGAGCTGAACCCGGATCAGCCGTGTGAGATTTTGTTGATGCATATGGTCTCCTGACCCACATATGGGGAACAGAAGACCCTCTCTAGCTCCCAGTGGCACGAGCTGGAAATACTCCAGCCATCCACTATGCCTCTGTGCGCTGCCAGTGATTATATATGGAGATTATTCAGAGGAGTCCCAGAGAGCGAGGAGGCGTCACACATACACATGAAGGAGGGACTGAGCTGCTAACACAGCGCCCCAGGCTGAGAGAGAGAGAGAGAGAGAGAGACACACACACACAATGTGTCCATAATGACCCTTTCTGTTCCAATCTATGCGTAAGGCCACATATACACAGACATGTTTGTTTTTATTTCTTATCAGGCTCTGGGGTCCCATAAGAATTATATACATAGATATGTACTGAATTTTAGTCAAAATGTCCACAAGTTATTCAGTTTTCAGGAGATAATTCAGAAAAAAACTGAGGAGTTCAGATGTAAGATAACCCACTCGCATAAGGAAGGAGAAAGTCAAAGGAAAATAAGTGTAGAGTTTCCAAAAATTCGTAAAACACAGAGAAAATGAGACTCTTAACAACCAGGCAAGACCTGGTCGACACCAACACTGTCCCCATTAGATAAACAGCACTTAAAGCTTTCGTCTTTGAGAGAGAGGAGAAAATCAAGCTGCTTCAGATCTGAAAACATCCACAGGTGTTTCTGTCCATCCTTCCACTGTGAGAGGACGACTCAGCACTGTGGGTCTGAAAGGATGTGTAGCTGTCAAGAAGCCTCACTGAGAAAAGGAGACGGACACATCAAACAAAGAAGTTGCTGGTGTTCTCAGAACAATGGACTGACCATCCCAGAGTCCAGACCTCAACATTATTAAATGTATTTAGGATTATTGGATTATAAGAAGCAGAAAGTACAACCAACTTCTAAGACTGAACTCTGAAGGTGTGAAAAAGACTGAAGGTGTGAAAAAATATCTCTGAAACACTGAAAGTGAGTCTTCTGATAAGAATGGTAAAAAAGGTAAAGTGTTTTTCTCTGATAAAAATTGACAAATGTTTCCTTAATGGCTGTTTTGACTGGAAATTAAATAAATGAGGGGTGGTCTTTGACTTTTTGCACAGTACTGAATAAATGAAAATAATATGTTCCATATGTATTATATATGTTAGTACCTATACATAATAATAATGATTTCTGAAATCGTACAAACACACCCACCCACTCACTCACACTCACTCACACTCACTCACACACACACACACACACACACACACACACACACACACAGTGGCAGTAGGGTCGGCGGTACACCTGCCTCTGCAGAGCTATTTTCTGTCTCTGCTAATTGCTGGGTGAATGTTGCTGAAATCTGAAATAACACACATTTGCCTCCACGGCTGCTTGAGCGAGAGGCTGCTCTGTAATTCCGCAGTGACGAATCCGTGCTGTTATTTTACCCCCCACTGTGTGGGTGTGGGACGGACGGAAATAGCCGGAGTGATGCTTCCTCTGAACAAGCTCACACAAACACTATACAAAATCAACAATGAACAAAACCTCATATCATCAGAAAGAAAACTTTACAGGTGGAGAAATGTTTTTTTTTTACTTTTAATGTCATTTACTTATATTATTATATATATATATATATCATAATCCAAGCAATTTTAGATCATCTTTATGGGACCATTTCTTTTGCCACAAGGCCAACTGGTATTATCAAACAATGTAAACAACAACAACAGTACAAGATTTTATTCTGAAAGCCACAATATGAACATAAGGTATAATGATGTATTCACATATGATAAAATATGATATGATAAAATATTATTGCAAGCCTTCCCTAAAGTGGTAACTTCACAGAAGAGAATCTGATATATTTGTTTTTTTCAATTAAAAAAAAAGTGTTAAAAAAAAGAAAGACGAAAGAAAGAAAGAATAAAAAGAAAGAATGAAAAACTGAGTAGGGATGATATGAAAGTTCCCTATCGTGATATCAATTAATTATTTTTTAGTTTTATCAGTGAAAACTGTAATAGTAATGGTAAAATACTGTGTAATTCCATTAAAGGGCTCATATCATTGAAAACTGAATGTTTCTCTTTTTTGTAAATTAATGGTTTAATGTGGTAAAAAAAAATCAAAACACCCTAAAACACACAAATGCCATAAGTGAATGTCAGTGGTAAAAAATAAAATGCAAGATAAATGTAAGATATGGGCTCTTTAAAACATTCTAAAAGGCTTAAGAAGTATTTATCCACACAGAAATAGTTTCACCACAGGCATAATGTAGAAACAACAACAAAAAACAATTACAATTTACATAAACAGGAAAATATCACCAGCACTAAGACTGTTTATTATTCAGGTTATAACCATGTAAATATGCACTGTCCTACCCTGTGCTTAGCAGGCTGTTAACTTCCATCATAACTTTGTAAAAAGATGCTTATTGTACATAGTTATCAGCATATTAGCATTTAATATTGTGGTACATAATTAAAACAACTAACTGTCCCGTTCCTAAAAAGAAGTTTTCTTATGACACTGACAAAAATCTTTCTTAAAATGAGTTGAATATAAATCTTAAATAAACTAAGATGCCATTTGCCATAATGGTTGGCTCAATCTGGTTTGGTCTCCCAGCGGCTGCTGTTAACTCCCGATTAAAACGTCGAGCGTGTTTCGCCTGCGGCCAGAACGTGTAATCGTTGTACATTAGCATTAGCAGCTTGCGCTGCCAGACACGCTGACTGCATTACTGCTCTCGGGGCCATGCAAATCCGAACAGCAGAAATAATTATCCATCTCATTACAACGACCTGAATGTGAACCAGCTCAACAGCAATGAAAAATGAAATACGGTGAAGGTGATAACACCGTCTACATGAGGGCAACTCAAGGCCAATATATGAATTATAGAGAACATAATAAAGCTAAGAATTGGGAAAAAGGAGCTGTAAGCTAATGTGACGATGCTGAGATGACAAAATGGATCTTTTGTTTTAAACTGTAAGTGCCAAGTTCAAAATTTAAAGCTGAGTTAAGACAAAAGTAGCTTGCGTGGCTAAAAACAGTAGTAGCAGCCATCTTGATGCCTGAATTGTCCGTGTTTTGTCCATTTTCATACTTAAAAATATGTCCACATGAGCAAGTCTATTTGAGATTACTTGATAGGGCAACACCGCGTGATGATTTAGGCATGCGGTTAGCACAATGCTAATTTGTGGTGTATAAGCTTCTATTGCTTGCTAGCTACATAAGTCTCATAGCTCAAGTAAAGTAGATAAGCAAACCTGGATACCAAACATCAGGGCTACATGTCCACAGGATTAAAAGACAAATAAACAAGTCTATCTGAGGTTACTCGACAGGTCAACACAGTGTGATTTAGGCATGCGATTAGCACAGTGCTAATTTGTGGAGTATTACGCTGTTGTCGGAACAAAATCTTGTATCTCCAAAATGGTAACTTTACAGGAGAAGGAAAACACCTACTTTACTTTTAATGTAAGTCAATGGAACCAGAATTTTTTTCCAAGTAGTTTTGGGCCGTTTCTTTTGGTCCATTCATCATGAAATTTACACACAATGTAAAGGGCAACATATATTTTCAAATTATGTTAAAACCTCAAAAACGACAAAAATGGAGATACAAGGTTTTCTTCCAACAGCAGCGATAAGCTTCTATTACTTGCTAGCTACATTAGCCTCGTAGCTCAAGCAAAGTAAGAAGCAAACTGTGGATACCAAACATCATGGCTACAAACATCCACAGGATTAGAAAACACAGTCTGTTTGAGATTACTTAAAGAAGCACTCTGTCTAAAACAAAAACTAACCTTCGCTAACCTTCATTCTGCAGTCGTCTAGAGTGAGAGTTTCTGGTTTGAGGACCCTACTGAAAAAAAAAACAGTACAGACTGGCATGAAATCCATGCTGGTCTATGCTGGTTTATGCTAGTCTTGAGCTGGTCTGATGCTGGTTTAACTTTTTTTCATTACCTGGTAAATGCAGAAGAAAGAGCTAAGGTTAGTGCTAGCTCAGCTGAATATTTGCTTGCAGCTATAAAACTGTAGTAACTATCTTCCAACCATTATTACAATGGCATGAACAAATTACTCAAATGACAGAAATGATTCATCAGATAAGGACAACAATCAAGAAAGCTGGTTGTGTAGATAGTTTACCTCAGTTTAGCTCCTATTCTTTGGCTGAAAGGGTAAAAAAATATATTTCCCAGCTGAAAAAAACAGCACAGACTAGCATAAATTCCATGCTGGTCTAAGCTGGTCTGGTGCTAGTTTAGATGGTGACCAAACATGGTCATGCTGGTTGACCAGCATACCAGCATCCAAAACACAACATATGCTGGTTTTGCTGGTGACCAGCCACATTAGTCTATGCTGGTTTTTCTAGCAGGGTTGTTAGCAAATACATCAATCATGCTTGGTTAACATCACAGGGCTTCCCAATGGTTGTATCTGTATTGTAATGAGAGGACATTGATAAACAAAAACATGAAGATGATAAAAATTATAAAAAAAGAGCTGCAGTACTACTGTTTCAGCGTGGAATGGCCCTTTAACAACTCTACACAATTTACTTGATGCTAATTGTTAACATGTAAGCACTCATCACCTTTTAGCTACATTAGCCTTCTAGCTCAGATTCAAAATGAAGCCACACTAAAGATTTTGAATTTTTTGCTAAACTATGGCTTTAAAAGTGAGCTCAAAGTGACCACACCAGGATAAAACCCGACCATTAAACTAAATGCTAATTAAAGAGTTAGCAATCAAGAATGAGGACAGAAGAGAAAGTAGCACTAAGGGTTAGCGTGCCAGCGGTGATGGGGTTAGCGTGCCAGTGTGGCAACAAGATGGCTGGCTGCAGGAGTGTGTGTGTGTGCCAGCGTGTTGCTGAAAAGAGCAGCAGAGTCCAGCTGCATCACACTCAGTGCCGAACACCAGCCTGAGGACACACTTAAAGGTCAAGAGTGTGACCGCCAGCATGTGTGCGGGTGTGTACATGTGTGTTTTCCTCAGAGAGGACCAGAGAAGGTCAACCAGAGGTATAATATGGCTACAAAGTGTCTCTCTCCTGCTTGTGCAAAAACAGACTGCTCAGAATAAGTCTAGGACTGGTTTGGCTTCTTGGACGCAGATTTAGCATGTGAGTTAGCAGTGAAAATTCAACACAGATTCAGTGTCTGTCCTCCAAAACCACCACCAGATGCTTGTGCTAGCTAACGTCAGGCAATACTCGGTAGGCCTCACATACAATCCCATTTCCAAAAAAGTTGAGCAAAATGTAAATAAAAACAAAATGCAATGATGTGCAAATCATTTAAGCCCTATATTTAATTGAAAATAGTACAAAGACAACAAATCAAATGTTGAAACTGAGAAATTTTATTGTTTTTTGAAAAATAAATGCCCATTTCGAATTTGATGCCAACAACACGTTCCAAAAAAGTTGGGACGGGGGCCTGTTTACCACTGTGTCTCATCACCTCTTCTTTTAACAAAACTCTGCAAGCATTTGGGAACTGAGGAGACACTGCTATAGTTTTTAAAAGTGAAATGTTCTCCTGTTCTTGCTTAACATAGGATTTCAGCTGATCAACAGTTTGCGGTCTCCTTTGTCATATTTTTCATTTTATAATGTGGCAAATGTTTTCAGTGGTGACAGGTCTGGACTGCAGGCAGGCCAGTTTAGCACCCGGACTCTTTTAATACAGAGCCATGCTGTTGTAATACATGCAGAATGTGGTTTGACACTGTCTTGCTGAAATAATCAAGGCCTTCCCTGAAAAAGACGTCATCTGGATGGCAGCATGTGTTGCCAAAACATGTATATATCGTTCAGGATTAATGGTGCCTTCACAGATGTGCCAGTCACCCATGTCGTGTGCACTAATGCAGCCCTATACCATCATGAATACTGGCTTTTGAATTTTGCACTGATAACAAGCTGAGTGGTCTTTAGCCCGGAAGACGCAATGTCCATGATTTCTGACAAGAAATTCAAATGTTGGTTTGTCAGACCACAGGACACTTTTCCACTTCACCTCAGTTCATTTTAAATGAGCTCAGGCCCAGAGAAGGTGGCAGCATTCCTGGATCCTGTTTATATATGCTTTCCTCTTTGCGTTTTAGAGTTTTAACTTGCATTTGTGGATGCAGCGACAAACTGTTTTCATAGACAGTGTTTTTTAGACGTGTTCCTGAGCCCATGCAGTGATTTCCGCTGCAGAATCATGTCTGTTTTTAATGCAGTGCCGCCTGAGGTCCCTAAGATCATGGCCAGGAAATGCTGTTTTTTGGCCTTGTCCCTTGCATACAGAGGTTTCTCCGGATTCTCTGAATCTTTTAATGTTATTTTGTACCGATGATGATGAAAAACAAAAGTTCTTTGCTGTTTTCCGTTGCTATTCTTGGATTGTTGCACTATTTGCCTGTGCAGTCTTTCACAGAGTGGTGAACCCCTCCCCATCTTTACTTCTGAAAGTCTCAGCCTCTCTGGGATGCTCTTCTATACCCAGTCATATTACTGACCTGTTGCCAATTAACCCCAGGTGTTTTTTTAAGCATTACACAACTTTACCAGCCTTTTGTTGCCCTCCGTCCCAACTTCTTTGGAACATGTTGCTGGCATCAAATTCAAAATGGGCATATATTTTTAAAAAAAAACAATACAATTTCTCAGTTTCAACATTTGATATGTTGTCTTTGAAGCATTTCAATTAAATATAGGGTTTAAATGATTTGCACATCATTGCATTTTGTTTTTATTTACATTTTTCACAGAATCCCAACTTTTTTGGAAATGAGGTTGTACTTAAAGGGCCTATATCCTACATTAGTTTTCCCTGAGGTCCACTTATGACACTTGTGTGGTTTTATGTACCAAAAACATAATCATAAAGTTTTTATATGACCATTTTCAAACCCCACTTCAACCTCAATGTCCACTGCACTTGGCACTCGGTACATAGGAAATCCTTATGCATGTTTATGTCAGTTGTCATCTTGGGTATGTGTCATGTATCCTTAGCATAAGTAAAATGTAACTACTTTTTTTTTTAAAGATGTCCTAATCATTGGACAGGAATAAAAAAAATAATAATTTTCTGAAGATGCTGGCAAATCTATCTGATATGTTGTGTGGAGGAGGCCTCTGTATGCATGAGCTTGCGTGGGTGTGTATTTTTCTCTACAGCTACAGAAGCGGTTTAGAGGGTGTGATGTGGTTTAGTCAAAAGCTACAGTAATTAAACAGGCAGGCTGCTTCCTCCACCCCCTGCCCGGCCCAACGCCACTAAATCTCCCTTCAGCAGTCAATATACGGCCCCAGGGGAGCCCAAGAAGCCCCTGGACCCTCCACTGACCCTCTCCTAAGAAAAACCCATATCTAAAATTGATCAGCTTATTGATCTGATCGGATTTGCATTTAGCTGGTAGAGTGTGTGCTGAGTCCTCAGGGGTGCCAATCAAACAAACATGAGCCTGACCATCACATATAGAGCATGAAACAAAGACTGAAACATGAGTATTTAACCCTTAGAAGTCACAGTTATCAGTGCAGATAACAAAAGCATATCATAATGTTTTTATATGAATTATTTCTCACTCACAGCACATTGAAACACATTGAATCAATCCATAATATATATGTGTTTGGGATTAATAAAGGGGATATTTTGATATTTTGATATTTTATGATTTGAATATAATGAAAATCAGTTGTTTTCACCTACTACTTTGTTTAGTACAAAGAAAACCCATCTATTAAGCTTTTGCCTTGCATATTGTCATTTTTGCCATCAAAATGAAGAGCAGACTCATACCTGTTGACATAGATGTAAATGTAAGTCATTACGTAATTAACTTTACTAACTGTAACTAACTATGCAATTACATAATTCCATTTGAATTCAATTACATTTAAAACCACAATAACAACTCTAGACTTCTAAGAGTTAACCACCACCAAATTTGTGTTCTTGTGTGCATGAAGAAACCCAACAACATTGCTCTCAATGTCATATCCTGTGCATACACTTCCTCCAAATTTAACTAAATGAAGAAAATAAACAAATATCACTCACTGCAATTTCTCATAATGGAAATAAAACATGCTAGCAGGCTGTTCCAGTACCACTGCAAGATTGAGAGGGCTGCATGTTGTTCCAACAGCAACAATCCATGAATGCAACCATCTGGTAGTTTAAATTTTGCAGTATGTGTTTGTGCAATAATGTTTGATTTATCCAGGGCTGCATCTTTAGTAATACTGAAACTGAATTAGTTTCACCAAGGAAGATTTCCAAAGTGAGCCTGGACTGAAAGGTCACCACCATGATGTTCCGATGAATGTTGTGCCACAGGCCACACTCAATAACAATAACAACTCGGTGCTAACGCTGTCGGGTTCACAGTTTTCACTCCAAACTGGGCAGGTTTAGAATTAAGACTGTGGGTGAAAATCCCTACAAGACTGTGCTTTTTTGTCCCACAAAGCTTAGAAAACTGATACTGTGAAGAGAGGGTGAAAGTGAGCGCTACAGTGTAAACCACTTCACAGTTATTACTGTAAGACCGTCAGACTGTAAAAACTACACACACTGCAGATTCATACTGGATTAATATCACTCCACAATTATTACTGTCAGACTGTAAAACTACACACACTGCAGATTCATACTGGATTAAAATCACTCCACAATTATTACTGTCAGACTGTAAAACTACACACACTGCAGATTCATACTGGATTAAAATCACTCCACAATTATTACTGTCAGACTGTATAAACTACACACACTGCAGATTCATACTGGATTAAAATCACTCCACAATTATTACTGTCAGACTGTAAAACTACACACACTGCAGATTCATACTGGATTAAAATCACTCCACAATTATTACTGTCAGACTGTAAAAACTACACAGTTAAGATTAATTCTGGATTAAAATCACAGGTCTTGTTTGTAATCATATCTTATAATGAAGTTTCGCTGCAGTTACAAATTGCAGTGTGTCTCCAGGCAGAACTAATCCAGCTCCGAAAGGGCTTTTGCTTTCTTGAATAAGTCACCCCTCCGTCTGCTGGGGTGGAAGCAGGAGCCAGCCTGCAGCGGCACGAAGAACAGCAAGGAGTTCATGACAAGGCTGTTCACACTCACACATCACTTCACCTCACCTCACGCACACGTACACACAAACACACACACACACACACACACACACATTACAAGGCACTATTTTAGACCCCAGCTGAGGAATGCGACACATTTAAGCCAGCTGCCTGGGCAAATTTTGGAGATCCTGTGTCGGCCCACAAACACACACACTCATGCACACACACACAAACACACACACACAGTTTTTTTCGATGGTATATTAAATATATATATATATATATATATATATATATATATATATATATATATATATATATATATGGTGTCAAACATAAGACTTATAAGATATATGTATTATATATGTAAGTATCTATGAGGAATAATATGCTCAGTTTGTATTTAATACACTCCAGCAACACTGCTGTGTCTGATCCACTCGTACCAGCACAACACACACTAACACACCACCACCACGTCAGTGTTACTGCAGTGCTGAGAATGATCCACCACCCAAACACACACACACACAGACACACACACATATATATATATATATATATATATATATATATAGAGAGAGAGAGAGAGAGAGAGAGATGTCAGCATTTATATGTCATAATACATCTTATATGTATTATATATAAATGCAATTACTTTTATGTTATAATATATATCATATGCCCCATTTAAAAAAATGCAGTGTGGACCTTTTTACAAAGTCAGGAGCAATTTGTTGGACCTCCTATGAAAACCCACACAAGTGGTGCTCCAACACGCAAACAGGAACACACACAGTTTTGCTTGAACAGAACTAGGCAGGGGTCCATCTCTACTTCATGCCAAATCTGTAAACGCTACATTGCCAAAGTGAGACCATGACAGATTCAGCAGATTCGACATTAAACACGAAAATGACTTCAGCATACATCTCTCTCAGGGCAGGAGGCAGCTCGTGAAGAGGATTTTATTCTCACACATTAACAGTCTCAGATTTTTTATGGAGGTTTCTGTTTCTCGGTGAAAAAGACCACCATGACAGCAATAGTTTACAAATGTGCACTGTGTATCGTATAACTAAATAAACAAATCAAATACATGAAAAAATGCAATAAATATAATAAACTGACTCAGAAAGAAAGTCCATCCCTACTCGCTACATAGTGCTCTGTTTTGTAGATGTGTCTAGAAACATAGTGGAGAATATCCAGAGCACTCTTACAATCCAACAGTGGTCTACAAGAGATATAAATGATGTACCGTAACGGACACGGAATATATGCTTTGTTTATGAGACGGCATGCGACTGCTACTGCACAGCTATAAACACACTTGTGTGAAGTTAATGTAGCAATTTGCTTGCATACGTTTAAATCACAAATTCTATTTCCTAATTCTATTTCCCACAATAATGTTCTACATAGTGCTAACTGTTAGCCTATGTAGTTAGTCCCATGACAAAAATGCTTAAGAGCTGCGAGCTACTGACTCTATGTTAACTGTAGCTTAAACCCTTAAAATCCGGGGCTTCTTACATACAAAGTCTCATTATTCAGTAACTACAGGGACTTCAATGCAAACTGGTTGAGCAATTCTTAGGTTATAGAAGCGTGTAATAAAACGTCAGGCCTGCTGGTGGGCCTTGGCTTTTTTCGGGGTTAAACTATGCATTTGACGTTGCCCTGATCTGGTCACATATGTTTGTTAACTTGTGATAAATGTGAGTAAGTAGACTACACTGCGTTACTGTCATATCTGCTGTGTTAGGCTGCGGTTTTGCTTCAATAAAGCCTAAAGTTTTGTTTATATAAAATGCATTGCTGTGTTTGAGGTTTTCATGGGTTGTGTCCATGATTTTAGATTTGTCAGTTAACGATTAATCGCTGATTAATAGCCGTCCATCATTAGTCAAAAGAATTTCCCTAGTTTGAAGATTCATGCTTCTCTGAGGACAGCAAGTCGACTCGCATAATGCTACAATACCAAAGTATGTTTTTATTAAAATGAAACATTGATGTCAGAAGTGGGAATATACACCCATTTTTACTACTGAATACCCACATCTTTAAACAAATGAATAAAAACTAAAAATTTTGTCAAAGCTAATGCATTAATAACGCAATAAATTATTACGCCATTTCTTGCACCATTAACACATTTTCCTAGTCTGCCCCTTCAAATCACCTAGAGTCATGCAGGCTGAGGCCAAGCTGCAGCACACTGTATGTTGCAAAAATGTTGCTATGATACACTCACTATATAGACCCCTTACATGGCCAGGGCCCACCAGCTGGCCCAAAGTTTTATTACACACTTCTATAATCCAAGAATAGCTCAGCCAGTTTGCACTGAAGTCCCTGTAGTTACTGAATAATAACGCTTAGTATGTAATAAGCCTGAGATTTTCAGGGGTTAAAGTGACACCCTTAGCACCTTCGGCAGGCTACAGTGGACAGTGCAAAGCTCCAGTTCCCCTCGAAAGCCTCCACTGTAACAAAAATCAACGAGCTGTATGAACAACAGCAAGAGTGAGAGGCTACAATCACAGATGAGTTGGACCACTGACTGTATATATCATACATATGATATGTACGCTCACTGTCTAGAACATGCAGCCACTGTTTCTCTCACTGAACGTTGATGATAAATATTAGAAACTGCATTCACACATTGAAAATAATGCCATTGTATTACTGACAGCAATAAATTCATTATGCTTATTTTCTCCACTCACATAGCCAGTACTAAATCACTACTTTTTAAATGGAAAACTTTCTTTATGGTCAAATTTAACAAATGTGATTAATAATGCATAACTACACAAAATAATGTGATTAACTGCGATTAATGGTGATTGTTTAATTGTTTGACAGCCGAAACAAAAACAGAAACACAAAAAGTTTAACATTCTGTTATCACGTGCAGCTGGCTTTCAAATTCAGCTGACTAATGTTCTATACATTGCTGTGTATGAGGGAAACCACAGTGTAGGGAACAGTGATTAGGGGACATTTTTGAACACAGCTTCAAATGCTTGAAGTGGAATTCCAACAATCTTTCAAATCATCTGCTTATTTATGTGGTTAAGATGTAAACAAAGTCTTTCCGAGTCGTTTGGTGTGAAAAGCTTTGTTCTAGAGAAACTTACAGAGTCAGAATTGTTCACAGTGGTTTTGACAGGAACCAGATGTCTGAAGAGTTTAATGCTTCCAAAAGATACATCACACAAAGTTACTACTTGAAATTGTTAGGGATACGTTGGCTAATGCCTGAGGTGTTATTTTATGGTAGTTTTGAGATAAAGTTATATTCTAAAACACATTTTTAAAAGTCTTTTTTTTTTTATTCGCCACTTATTTACCAGCATATCGCTGCTGTCAAAACAAAACCTCATATCTCCATTTTTGCCGTTTTTCAGTTTTTGACATAATTTGAAAATGCCTGTTGCCCTTTACATTGTATGTAGAATTCATGATGTATGGACCAAGAGAAGTGGCCCAAAATTACTTGGAAAAAATTTTGGTTCCATTGACTTCCAATGAAAGTGAAGTATGTTTTTTCCTTCTTCTGTAAAGTTACTATTTTGGAAATATGAGGTTTTGATCAAACAGCAGCGATATAAAAACTCAGAATGTGTAGGTTCACTGGTTCTTTTGGATAGTAAATAAAATGGCTATATCTGCATTGTAAACATCATGACCCCCAGTTCCCATCACCACCACTGCAAAGAATGCAAAGAGTCTGTAAGTTTCTATAAAACTTGACTTTTAACAACTTAACTATGCAGAACGTTTGAAAAATCTGTGTGATTCTCCTTTAATGACTGCAAGCAGTTCCATGAAATGCTGAAAGCTCAGTAAAAGTGGGTGTCTGGTTCTTTTCACAGCCTTTAGCCCAGCATTGTGAGCTTTCTACATTCACAGACAGCACTGAGCTGTAATTGCCTAGAGATGACATTAACTCCAGATAGATGACTCAGTCTAGCGCCATTCCATCACTCTGTAAATTACAGAGCACTGCGATGATGAGAGGATGCTCAGCCTCGTTACAGAAATCCAGATTAGAGTTTATTCTGTGGCGGGAATTAATCATAAAGAGAATGTGGAACGCTAGCTGAGCTGAATTGGCTGTGATTGTGTGATTTAGAGAGGGAAAACAGGACAGACTGGGGGTAAATGGGATGGATTTGGTTGAGACGGGATGCAGGACAGAAGTGTGTGAGAAGACAATTACTCAGTAAATGACCGCGGCCGAGACGTCATCTTAAGAAAGTGTCAACGTGGCTTCAGCTCAGCGTCTTTCATTATGAATAATTCAGGGCCGCAGGGAGCTGTGTGTGTGGGGGGGGTGGGGGGGGGTGGGGGGCGTGGTTGGATACGGGGTGTGTGCGGTGAGGGGGCTGACATTGAGCCCTGGGGGGAAACATAATTGTTTGCAAATGGAGAGAAAAAACACCACAGGGTACAAATAAGCTTATACATGTATGTGTTTACCATACAGAGAGAGGGAGAGAGAGGGAGAGAGAGGGGGAGAGAGAGAGAGACAGAGAGAGAGAGAGAGAGAGAGAGAGAGAGAAGGAAGGAGAAAGAGAGGGGGGGCAGAGAAAGAAGAGAGAGACAGAATGAGAAAGAGAGAAAGAGAGGAAAAGAGAAAGAGAGGGATGGAGAGAGAGAAAGAGAGAGAGAGAGAGAGAGGGAGAGAGACAGAAGGATGGAGAAAGAGAGAGAGAGGGATAGAGAGAGAGAGGGAAGGTGAAAAAGAGAGAGGGAGAGATGGAGACAGAGAGAGGAGAGATACAGAGAGAGGAAAGAGAGAGGGATGGAGAGATAGAGACAGAGAGAGGAGAGAGAGTGAAGGAGAAAGAGAGAGGCATGGAGAGGGAGAGAGACAGAGAGAGGAGAGAGCGAGAGGGAAGGTGAAAGAGAGAGAGGGATAGAGAGAGAGGGGGAAGGAGAAAAACAGAGAGGGATGGAGAGGGATAGAGAGAGAGGGAAGGAGGAAAAGAGAGGGATGGAGAGGGAGGAGAGAGAGAGGGAAGGAGAAAGAGGGAGGGAGGGAGAAAGAGAGAGGGAAGGAGAAGGAGAGAGAGGGAGAAAAAGGGAGAGAGACAAACGGAAAGAGAGAAAAAGAAAAGAAAACAGAATTTCATTTTGTTGTTTATTGTTGTTATTGTTGATATTGTTTCAGATGTTATTGTTACTGCTGTTATGTTGATTTTTGACCTTCATACAGTAGTAATACACTGAAGTGAACTGAAAGAGTGCTTTTACATATAAAAGCATGACTAAGCTGTTCACACTCACTCTTCACGCTACAGCCTAAAAGAACCCCCAGCCGTGCACCCAGACACACACTCAGGAGAGGAATTACAGCAGTGTGAGTGAGTGTTTATGAGTGGACCACTTTTCTACCACATGCGATGCCATGTGGGGGATAAGATTTGTTCCGATGACATCAGCGCAGAGGCAGAGAGGAAATTTAACCATTATCACCCCCACCAGTGTCCCTGCACACACACATTCACATACACTCAGGGCAAAAAAATTAGGTTTCGGGCCAGGTTTGGGCCGATTTTCATGTATATGTTTGGGCTCTGGATGGGCTCAAGGTTATTTTCCAATAAATGATCTTTTATGTACAGTGGAATTTATGCAAAAATGCCAACTGGTGCCACACAACTGTGTTAAGTATCTTCTAATATGCTCCATTGAATAATATGCGCTCGCAGTACATCGCAAAATATAAATATATTCACCATATCACTGCTGTCTGAACAAAACCTTGCATCTCCATTTTTGTCATTTTTCAGTTTTGGACATAATTCAAAAGTACCTTCTGTCTTTTACATTGTGTGTAAATTTCATGATGAATGGACCAACAGAAATGACCCAAAATTACTTGGAAAAAAGTCTGGTTCCATTGACTTACATTAAAAGTACAGTAGGTTTTTTCCTTCTCCTGTAAAGTTATCATTTTGGAGATACAAGCTTTTGTCCAAACACCAGCAATACATGCGTCCTCCATTGGAAAAATCAAAAGAAAACTTTGCGTGCGAGTGAGTTTAGGATGGGTTCAGGGTTCACATTAAGAAGTACCGGTCAGACCCGTTCAGGTGGGGTCTCAAAGGGCTTTTTTTCACTGCACTGTATCCTTTGACGCCAGAAAACTGAGTGCTTTCCATTGGCTATTGGTCCAGCACTGCAGGGTCCAGTTTTTGGTAACTGCTCAAAATTGGTATCAATAACACCTAACGGCACCTCAGGGTACTTTCCTCTGCTGTTATAACACTCGCAGCTAAAGCTAGCGACAGCTAAGCTAACTCTTTACTCTTCCAGGTGAAGAGTAAACACCAAACAGTTACATCACCATATGTGCACCTGAATATAATATAGGATGCTACATTAATGTGTTTAATGTTAAGAATTATTACGTTGTAAGAAGTTCGCTAAAGTCATACAAGCTAGTTAGAAAGCTAATACAATTAGCATATATGCTAGGCTCAAGAACAATTGTTTTTGCTCAGATTTTCACACTCGACAGAAACAAATAGCAACTTTGCTTCATTATACACATGATCTTGTGCAAATATGGATGTTTTTGTAATTGTTTGAACCCAGAAAAGCACATTATTTCACATTAGCACAACTAGTGTTAAACTAAAGCAGCTACACTATAATCCCTCATTCTCTTTTAACTCAAATGAATTAAGTCTGTGGTACATAAAACTGAATGCATCCCACATATTACTCAGCTATTTGAAGCCAAGGGAACGTTTTCTGATGATTTCACACAATCAAATTGCATTTTTGAGTTGAATCAACTTATTACAATTTAGTCTGCTGAATGTTGGTTTTACTCATTTCTCTCTCATTAAAGATACTCAACACATGTATAACTGAGAGAAGCTCAGTGTGCTGTGTTGTTTAAGTGAAATACAGTGACACGTTTGTTTTGTTAACACAATCTTGTACTTTCCCATTGGCTTCTGGCTCCATCTATTTGCATATTGGGTACTTCTTATTGTTTGTTTTACTCACCATCAAAGTGTTTTCATTCCACCGAGGCTACTTTTCCTCAGGCGTGCTCTTTTCATATATGCTGTACTTAACCGCCTGACCTTGTGTTGTTGGCTGAAAGTCTGAGTTATTGTTCTTCTTGCTGCTGAGTGAGGGTCTGTGCTGGTGGGTGACCATGTTAACACTATAGATTATCCCCTCAGTGCTTGAAAAAGTGGTCACTATCACTTAATAGGAAAACGTTTCCTAATTACCAAATAAAATGTATTATTAAATTGGGTTTTTAAGTTTGACTAACTCAAAAAAGTTGCATTAAAATAATTAGAACTTTATCTTGTTTATGTCTAACACAAAATTTTAGTTGTTCTAACATGCTGAGTATAGTAATGTGTTCACCAACGCTTAACCAATGCTTAAGCATTGTTCACCAATGTTTAACTTACTTTTTTAAGTTAACTTAATTTTTTTTTTTTAAGATATGTGAACTTATTTGGGTTTAACCAATGCTTAAGCGTTGTTCACCAGTGCTTAACTTAGTTTACTTTTTTTTTTTTAAAGTTATATGACCATATTTGGGCTTAACCAGTGCTTAAGCGTTGTCCACCAATTCTTAACTTAAATTTTTAAGTTTTGTGAACTTATATGTGCTTAACCAATGCTTAAGAGTTATTCACCAATGCCTAATGTAATTTTTAAAAAAAGTTTTGTGGACTTATTTGGGCTTAACCAATACTTAAGCGTTGTTCATGAGTGCTTAACTTAGTTAACCTAATTTTTTTTTATTTATGTGAACTTATTTGGGCTTACAGTGTGATTACTCATTTAGACATAGTTATGCACAGAATGACCAAAAAGACAATTCAGTTGTTAAGTGTGGTTTTTAGCTGTCTCTGGGAAATGAGCTAGAACAAGAACCATAAGTTCTGTTGGTTCCTGCTCTTGTTTTTGAATGTGCCATGGAAAACATCTACAGTGTGGATCTGGTTCGGGCTTTAATTATGCAAAGACAGCAAGTACATTTAATTTGTTGGCCTGTTTTGCTTTTCACTGTTGTAGCTCTCAGTTAATGGCCAAAAGGCCAAACTTTACCAACACTCACAAACTCCACCCCCAAATGACCCCCCACTTTCCTTTCATGGCTAACACAACAGGGTTGGTTGGCTAGGGGGGCTTATGGGGGGAGGGGGTGTTGCATTTATAAGGCAACAAGTTTGAGGTCATTGTCCCACTTCAAAGAACAGCCATTTTTATTTGCCTGCTTTTATTGGGCAGACAGACAGACTAAGGGGGTCCCCGGGGTCTGACGCGCCAGAGAGAGAGAGAGAGAAACAGATAGGGGTGAGGAAAACATTAACTTTGCCCTCTCATGCTTGAGTTGTCTGAGCAAACAGAAGCTTTTCTGTGGCCTTTATGGTGAAAGTGAAAGTCACTTCGCACGGCTCTGACAGATCTAAGCTCTAAAGAGACAGACAAGGCAACATCCAATGTATGTATCACCCCTGAACATCACTGCCTTATGAATTATATCATCATTAAACTGATATTCTGGCCTAAAACTAGCATTTAATATTATTTGTTATGATATGCAGTTTTCCACGGAGCTGTGTCGCACTCCTCAGCCTCATCGGCTTGACCATTCACAATATTGTATCATTGTCTTGTTTTCGTCCACTCTCACTACAATACCCAGCATGCATCACACAACTAACAGAAATTCTAATTTTTTAATTCTAAATTTTAATTCACTGTAACTTGCAAAGCATGTTGGGAAAGTGACTTTGTGGCATCTTCAAAAACTTGTCTGTGAGTATTGTAGTGACGGAGGTGGAATTTCCCAGCATTCCTTGTGGCTTGGTTGGTTTTTGTTAAACTTTTTGTATTTTTTTATGGTGTTTTGTGTTTTAATTATTTAATTCAACGCATGTTGTCATAAATAACCCCTTAAAATCCCAGGCGTATTACATCCATCCATCCATCATCTAAACTGCTTATCCTTCTGGGTCGCAGTGGGGTGCTGGAGCCTATCCCAGCTGTCCCAGGCTTATTACAGACTAAGGCTTATGATCCAGTAACTACAGGGACTTCAAAGCAAACTGGCTGAGCTATTCTTAGGTTATAGATGTGTGTAATAAAACTTGGGGGTTGCCAGTGATCCCTATCTGTTTAAGGGGCTAATACATATTTAGTTACTGCCATCTTTATAGTGTTAGTGACTGAGATCAGTGCATGTAATTGCTGTACTAAGATGTTCAGTTTATGGTGGGATTGATCAACAGTCGCATGCTGTTGTATTATGATCATTTTCTTAACCATATAACTACATGAAAGTTAAGCATTTGCTATCAAAAGCTAATTAGATAGATCTGCCCTTTGCCCAAAACTGCAGGTTCCTTAGACAGCAAACACAAGCTGTGCAAGGAGTACTTAAAGAATAAAAAGTAAATTACTGTAAAAATTGTTGCTTGTAAATTACTGTCATTTCACATTATTTTCTTTTACAGCGCTGGGGATCCCTACAGTGCTCAACAAATCCTGACTACAAGCCACTGATCTAGAGTCTAATAAACACTGTGGTGCTAGCTAGCATTATTGATTCAGCACTACACTCAACTGCACTGTTAATTATTGCAATTTCTTTTCACAGTAAAATACCGTCTTCATCATTTTATTCTGAAATCAACTTATTTAAGGTTATTTTCTGTAATTACACAGCAAATTACCTTGAGGTACCTGTACCGCACAGCATTATGGGATATGACAGCATCTGAGAGTTAAAAGGAATCAACTTTTTGGTCATGTGTACAAATTATAAGCAAAGTTAAACAGACCATAAAGTATATTTTTGCATATAAAGATGGATGCTTGGGATATTATGTGCATATATAGTGTAAAATATTGCGGAGAAAAATCTAAAATGTCTTTTTATTTATTTATTTGTTTTAGTTGATTTACTTTTTCTATAAAAGGTAAAATACAGTCAATTTTTCATGGGTAAATGTACAGTATATTACTGGCAAATGTGCTGCCACAGTTTTACAGTAGTTATGTAATAATACAGATTTTTAATGTCAAAATTACAGCTTATTACTGTAAGTGTACAGTAGAGTACAGCTACATCACATGAATCTTACTGTCCAGGTGATTGTGAAGTCACAGTATATGGTTGTAATTTTACTGTTATTTAGTGTTAATAAGGTACGGTAAATTACTGTGAAAGTAATACAACTAGTGGCCAGTAATTTGCAGTAATTTTACAGTGTTTTTTTTATTACATTTTTTGTACAGTGTCATCAAGCTTTTTTTCTTTGTTAAAAAATTTAATCAAACAGCCCGGTAGTCTTTCAAAAGTCCTTAATTGGGCATGTTGCCAACTCCAAAGTGCCCAAACTCAAAATCTACACTATACATATCCACTACATGAAAAAGCATTGACCAGTAGAATGGAACGCTCTGGAGCATCAATTCCAAGCATTATCTAGAGGGGAATGAAGCCCCTCCAGCACTGGGCTGCAGAGCAGTGGAACTACATTTTCTGTTCCATCCACCTTCGGGATGAGTTGCAGTGACTTTTGAGATCCATCCATCCTCAGCACCTGACCTCACTAATGCTCTTGTGGCTAAATGCAATCAAATCCTCACAGCAATGTTCCAACCTCTAGTGTAAAGCCTTCTAAGAAGAGCAGAAGCTGTTACTGCAGCCAAGGGGGACAAACTCTCTATTAATACCTTTGATTTCAGAAGAAATGCTAGACGTGCAGGTGTAAACACTGTGACACATACAGCCATTTCCTAGTGCTGACCCCTCTCCCCACATTCTGTCTACTCAATTAGGCTCCCGGAGCTAATGTGTCCCACTGGAGAAGCTGAGCAGATAACTTTAATAACACCAGCACTGCCACTTCTACAGCAGCCAAACAGCAACAGCAGCTTAACAAGCTCCAAAGTGCTTAGCAAGACCAGCTAAACAATACCACTGGGCCAGAGGAGGCCATATACAATACCCACTCACATAAACACAAACACTGGCTTCTCTCTCCTCCTCTCTCTGGCAGATTTCAACCTCGCTGGCAGACCATCAGACAGAAAGTAGGGGGGCTGCACTGTATTTGACTTACAAAAGCTCGTGATGCCTCCATGTTCTCTCTGTTGCGGTTTTGATTTTTGGAGTTGGAGAGGGCCATGCTTGGACTTGTATTGTCATGGTGCATATCAGTGTTCTCCTCAGAGCCAAACACTGATCTAAGTTCAGATTAGGCAGGGTCCAGACTGCCAAACAAGCCTGCAGAGCTTCAGGGCCTTTACTGATGAATGTGATGCCGTAAAACTGTGGTGATAATAAACAGACACGTTATAACATATATTACATACTACATGGCCTGTTAAATATTCAGGGTCACCACCAAATGAGCATTTTTTCTTTGTTGGTTTGTAGTACCTTAACATTTTAAAGATTATTATATACATAAAGCCACACTATGTAAGTTTTGGGGATTTGGAGACCTCTCTGGAGGAACTCTGTAATTGCATGCAATGTTTTGTAACACTGGTTGTGTTTCAGACCCCTTCCTCGAATAGATGGATCTGATGGTTGCGAGTGCGTTGAAAGAGCATCCAAAAAGAATTCAATCAAAAACTTTAATTGAAAACTTACCTACTTTTGTTATCATATCTTCATCAGTATAATGTTAATTTGAGACCTAAACATCAAGCTGGACCTTTTTTCTGAGCCTGTGTGTATGACATAGTAGACAAAAACACACGGTCTGAAAAACCCTTGTGAAATCTGAAATGATTACTATCCTTTTCCAGGTGTGGTGTGGGACTAAAATGATTAGCTAATGCTAGTTCTTTATAGCTTTATTACATTGTTTGTTTTTACTGTCTCACCGGTAGCTGTAGCTCATTATATGATGTTTGTCTAATATTGTAGATGAATATTAGGTAATTTCTAAACAGACATTAATGTTATCTGTGTAATAATTTTACAGTGTCTGGCTAATATTAATAATATTAGCCTATCAATAGAGTTATATAGCTAACTTAGTAGTTAACCAAACTTGCTTAGTCTAGACTTACTTTAAATAAGGTGTTGTTTACATCAGCTAACATGCCCATGTTGGCTAGCATTGTGCTAAGTGGTGAATGAAGAGGAAGGGTCACCCCATGCATCCAGAGAGAGCGAGGCCAAATATGCTTGACTCCCAGCCATGGATGGTTATGGCATTGCTGGGACTCAAACTCATGATCCCCCAATGACAGGGCCAATGCTTAGATGGTGGCACCACTTGGGAACACCTATTGAACCATTTAATGCTAATATTTAAATGAACTGGTTGTCCATTACAGAAAGGAACCATTTCACCAAGCTAATAGCCATTTATTGGTTCCTTTGTTTATTTGTGGTTCTTTGAATTGTTACATTTCATTATGAAGGCTGTCCTTCTAAGATGTGTTAAGACGTCCAGCATGACTGAGCCCCTGTGCACAAAGCAAGCTCCGTAAAGACATGGGGTGAAGAGCCCTGACCTCAACCCCACTGAACACCTTTGGGATCAATTAGAATGTTGACTGTGAGCCAGGCCTTCACGTCCAACATCAGTGTCTGACCTCACAAATGCTCTTTTGACTGAATGGGCACAAATTCCCACAGACACACTCAGAAATCTTGTGGAAAGCCTTTCCAGAAGAGTGGAGGCTGATATAGCCACAAAGAGGGGGGGACTCCATATCGATGCCGATGGTTTTGGCATTGGTTTTGGAATGGGATGTGATGGTCAGGTGTCTACATACTTTTGGCCATTTAGTGTATGTTACTGGGAGTGGGCTTTATACACTGTATGCCAGCTGTAAGTCTTTTCAAACCTCTTACCTATATGTAAATAGAATTAAACTCTTCACATAAAGTGATCAAAAGAACCCTTTTTAAGGGTGTAGGAAGAAAGAAGAGACTTCTTAACCTGCAAAACCCTGTGTCTCTTTCTCCACTCATACCCAGCTTTACAGCCCTCTTCACAGTGTTCTGTTGGCCTTCAGTTCTAAGTTATGGCAGCAGACTGAAAGGACACTTCACAGACAGCAGGCTGGCGGAAAATGAAGATAAACAAACCCAGCTGAGGCCTTCTAGGGCCAAAGAGTGACTCTGTGCCACTCCTATAACAGACAGTGTTTTGAAGAGGTCGCGCGTTTCCTTAAACACGCAGAAACAGCCACCTCAAACACGTCCAGCCTGCAGTCAGATACTGAGCTGGCACTGAGAGAAGGGCTCCTACTCATATGCGCACACACAGCAAGAGAGATTTAGCATCACTCAGTTGGCCAGGGTTCACTGACTGAAGAGCTAGCCTGGCAAAAACTCAAGTTTATACAATTTCTGGACAGACAAGACATGAAATTTGTAGCACTTGAGCTCCGAGGCTAATGTAGCTAGAAAGCAATGGAAGCATATGATCACCAATTAGCATTGTGCAAACTGAAAGCCTAATTTATCTTTTACTAGCTTCAAACCACCCATAAAAATAGCTGAATTTTGGCCATGTTTTTGTATGTTTTTATAGATAACAGTATGTCACACAGTGTCAGAAATCACATAGACCAGTCTATTTGAGATCACCTAACAACTCTACACTGTTTAAAGCACGCTGTTTGATGATTTAGGCATGTAGTTGGCAAGATGGAGTGGGGTGTAGCATCGTATGGCATCGTGCTGCAGATACATTACAAAGTTCTGCCTTAATAGAATGTATCTGCTATTTTACTCTGGCTTTCTGTCATTTCAATATGGCTTTTATTTTACGCAGTATTGGTAAAATTCTGAGTGGTGCACTGTGTGCTGAGAAACTGAACACTGGAGTTGCTGAATGCAGGCGCATGTCGGTGCCAAATGCAGGTGCCGCTGTTGGCACCTTCAATAGAAACAATGTTTTCGACTTTTTAGATGCTGCACAACACTACATGTCCACACTGCTAGAGAAACCAACATATGTTGTGTTTTGGATGCTGAGTGACCAACTAAACCAGCACCAGACCAGTACTAGACCAGCATAAACTAGCATAAACCAGCTTAGACCAATTCATGCTAGTCCATGCTGTTTTTTCAGCAGGGCAGTGTGCTTCGTAGACCCTTGGCTAGGGAGTCCAAATGGTTGCTATGATCTGTAGGAAGGATGGTTTAGGATGGTTTATACTCCTTTATCAATGACTTTGGTGCTATCTTGATAAAAATAATGTGGAGTTGAGAATTGGAAAACCTAGAGTTGTGCATAACTGCATGTAGTTAGCATGCTAATTAGTAGGGTACAAACTTCTATTACCTGTTAGCTACATTAGCCTCATAGCTTACATTTACATTTACAGCATTTGGCAGATGTTCTTATCCAAAGCGAATTACAATTTAATCCCGTAACAAACATGGGTGAATGTAATCTTAGGAGTCTAGCCCAAAGACTCTTACTAATATAGCATGCTTTGCTTGCCTGAGCGGGGAATCGAACCCCAGTACGCTGTGTGGAGGGGGTCTATGTCAACGCCAGTGCAAAACTAAAGAGGCAAACTTCAGACACCAAACATATCCTGGCTGATCTTAGCATTCCTCTGAGATACTGAAACCTCTTCAAGCTACTAAAACTTCTCAGCACTGCCAAAATTTTTCCAAGCTTCTCAAACCTCTCTTTCTTTCTTCCACTCTTAACCCGCCCCTTCAAACCCTTTCTACTCTTTGTGTTTGGTTTTCCATTCTCCATCTCTGTCCTCCTGCTGTTTACCAGTTTTGTGGTCATATCACTGTCACTACCACTGTCACGATCACTGTTGTCTCCACTGATTCAGACTGAGAGGCGATCGCTGGGAGGAGCGTTGTTTTTGGAAGGACAATGCTATTGTGAGAAGCTCACACACACTGGCCAAAGGTCTACACTGTAGAGACGTCCCAATCATAGACCAATTACTTTAATATTTAATATCTGTCCATACTCAATTCGATACTTGCATTTTTTTTACATTCACCAATGTTGTCTCTCCACAATACCCAGCATACATTACATAAATACATCATACAATTATTCGGAATCCCCCTCACTTAGGTACTACTGGAGTTCTGCATTAGCCAGCTAGCAAAAAAGCAAAAAGAGTTCAAGCAGCCCACCCTCATGTACCCACCCCAAAGCACTTGTAGTTTTTAAAAGTACCTCCCACCTTCAGGATACATCATCAGAAGAGGGTTTTCTGTCTTTAAACCTGAAAATCTTTCTCTAGAGACTATTGTGGCACTTCTGTAGGTGGTAAGTAAGCATGTTTACAACAGATATATAACAATGATAATATTTTCATTTTGACCAGAGTGCCCCTTTAAAATGCTATAGGGAAGTTAATTGGCTTTAATGAAAAGCAGTGGCCTTTGGATCTGGATTTTATTGGAATTGAATAGAATACAATATAGCAGATCAGGATCAGCTCAGACAGAATCAGGACATCTGAATCAAAGGCTTTAATACTGCATACTGGCTACTCTAACTCTACTACTCTACTGACACTCCGTCATAGAGCTGATCTCCAAACCACGGCTCAGTGCCCCTCCCCCAGCATCTTGTGGTGTTTACTGGCCACATCAATGTCAGAAATGCCTTCGCTGCTTTAAGCTAGTGGGCACTTGGAGAGACAGGCTTTGTTTTAATAGGAGGCCAATGCCACTGTCAGCACACACACACACACACACACACACACACACACATAGATGTGTGTTTATGCTCTATTCACATTCTGCGTTCTGGGCTCGTCACTCATAAGCCTGATTTACTGAACACTCTCCTCTGAAGAATGCTGACCGTCTAGTGTTACAGAGATGTGATGGAGCAGTGCTCTATATGCCAAGGCTGCGGTTCAGAGAGAGAGAGGGAGAAGGAGAGAGAGAGAGAAAGAAAGAAGAAAGAAAGAAAGAAAGAGGGAGAAAGAAAGAAAAGGAAGGGGGGGGAAGATGGAGGGAGAAAAAATATGAAGAAAAGGGAGAGAAAGAGAAAAAGAAAAAGAAAGAAAGAAAGAAAGAAAGAAAGAAAGAAATGGGGCAGAGAGAAAGGGATAAAGAAAGAAAAGGACAGGGGAAAAAGATGGAGGGAGAAAAAATATGGAGAAAAGGAAGAGAAAGAAAAAGAAAAAGAAAGAAAGAAAAAGAAAGAAAGTGGGGAGAGAAAAGATAGAGAAAAGAGAGAGAGAAAGAGAAAGTGAAAGATAAAAAGAGAAAGAAAGAAAGAAAGAAAGAAAGAAAGAAAAAGAAATAACAAAGGAGGAAAATGAAGAGTGTGAGAGAAGACAGAAATGAAGAGAGGAAGAAGATATAAAGGGAACAATAGTGGGGGTAGAGAAAAAGAATAGAGAAAAGAGACAGAAAAGAGATGGTGAAAGAGAGGTAGAGGGGAGAGAGAAGAAAGGAATATAAAAAGTGAGGGAGAAAAAAGTAGAGGAGATGCAGAGAGAGAGAGAAGAAAAGAAGATAAAGAGATATAGAGACAGAGAGAGAGAGGAAGAGAAGATGAAGGTATATATATATATATATATATATATATATAGAGAGAGAGAGAGAGAGAGTGGAGAGAAAGTGCAGTGGAGCAGAGATACTTAATTACAGCCTCATTCATCACCTCCGGCTCTGCTTGGCGGTCCGCCCATCATCTCCTTCACTTTTCTCATCCTCCTCTCTTTCTCCCTCACTTCTTCATCACTCTCTCTGCTTCTCCTGTTCCTTTCTGATGACTGTCCTCTTAGCCTCTCGTTCTCTCTCTTTCTCTGCACTGAAATATTGTCCTGTTGATTAATAACTCGATCATTAGCCCTCAGCCTGTGTTGCATTTGCAGCTTACAGCAGGGCTGAGCTTAAGAAATCAAATCTGCCTTGTACTCCAAACACATTCCATCAGCCAAGACATGCTTGCTTCTCAGATAAGCGGCAACTCAGCTTCTCTGGTGCTTTTTATCAGCTCTCATCAGCCTGGATACAGGTGAGTGATGCTGTGCAGTGATATTCTCGCCTGTACAGATGCTCATTTTTTCAATTCCAGGCAGGGTAATCAGAAAACCAAGAAAGACATTATTTCCATATAAGTATTCAGATGAGTTCATTAATTTTTTTTGTGCAATTTTCTTGTGTTTTATCACAAGTGTCCAGCATAGGGTTCTCCTTTAGCAGCTGTAGCCAGTCAGCAGCCTGTCCATGTTGTCCAACCTCACACACATGCACAGATATACAAACACATACACACACAGACACACAAACTAACAGCAGGCCATGAAGGAGGAGAACAGAGTGAAGAGACACAGCACCTCCACACTTTTATTCCCTGCAGGTTCACCCCAACACCACATGAACAGTGTGAAGGCACTGAAAATGGGTTATTTTATGTTCCTCACAGAAAATGAGCAAAGGCCAAGAATCTGAGGTTGAAATAATAATAAATCGCATCATTTTTTAGTTTGGTAGACACTGAAAATGGGTCCCACAGACCTGAACACCACACAAGGGGTTGCTGCAATAATGATAAGCTAACAATGGTGTACATTCACCTTCCGACACTGAGTTTAATACCAAAGGCCTACAGATCTAACTTTTGAAACATGAATGCAACATAATTTAGTTTTTATATTGCAGGTTCTGAGTGAATCCTTTAGTAAATACTTCAGCTTAAAGCATAACTGCTCAGAAAGTTTTTAAATGAACATTTATTTTTCAACTTTTCAACTTTTATTTTTGAAAAAATAAACTCAAACAAACATTACAAACATTTGCGAGAAAAAAAAAAGGCCCAATGAAATCGCTTCGTTGTAAATATTGTTGCTGTTGGTGCTGGATTGGTTACAGCTGTCTATGACTTAAAAAGGGGTTTAGCCAGCAGCTGTCCTCATAAAGCTCACGAACCACTAAGAAATGAAATAAATAAGGAAAGGAAATGAAATAAACATATAAAAATGAGTGATGAGAAGTGTCATTTTGTCTAATATTCTGCATAACCGCCCAGAATACGCTAGCAAAAAGCCAGTGGGCCGCCAGCTTTGCTGTCAGCAGGCCAGCAGTTTCCCCCTGTATTCTTGCTATCTAGCCTGTTAGCTTTTGAAACATTAGCTGTTTGTATTTTTTCAAAAACTGAAATCAATTTATAACTCTATAAAAGTATTTAAGACACAATTTAACTGCAATCTGAAAACTGATGTATGACTCCTAATATGTATGTCCACAAATATATCTATCTATCTATATATATATATATATATATATATATATGAAAGAGGATATTGTTGATTACGGTAATATACTGTTTATTGATCTAATCTTGTATGTAGTCTTGTAAAAATACAACTTTGTTCGATATGTCATGTCTGTAAACAAACATTGCAGTACAAGTGCTATAAATACCAATTACAGTAACTACCTAGCAACTCGAATGTCAGTAAGTTACTGTAAATTTACAGTCTAAATGTTGTACAGTGTATGTTTAGCACAGTGCTAACAGGTGGCCATTAGCTGCCATTACTTGTTAGCTATATTAGCTTCCAGTACAAACTAAAGAACAAAACTTCAGACACAAACACATCATGTGCTGATCGACTGCATTTAGAGTAAACTATGGCGAAAACTGTGGAAATTTGATTTATGGCTGACTTACTGACTGATTAAATTACAATGTACAGTAAATTTAGCTGCAGGCACAGCCTAAAGGAGTGAATAAAGAGAGGCAGCATAGATCAGGCAGGATGATTATTTAATGAGATGGAAGAAGCCGAGCTGTGTCAGGGGTCTCTCTTCATGACGTCTCTCAAGACTTGGAATGTTATTTCTAGGTCACTTTGAATTTTCAGCTCACACACCAGCCAAGAGCAGCACAGATGGAGGAAAAGATTGATCGCAGATCAGTGGCCTTGACAGGCAAATTGAAAATGTTGAATTTCAAAAGCAGCTTTCTCTCAGAACACACACACAAACACGTACCGTCCCTCTGTGTCTGCAGCAGATATCAGACATGCCTTCGGGATTGGCTCACTTTAACTCGACACATGACACATGACACGCTAGCATTAGCGCACGACCCGCGGCCGCAAGCAGTTGCCTTCAGTCGTCGGTGCATGAGAGATGATCTACGATGGCCATCGGCCTTGGCCATCAACAATCACACGCTGCGCTACACCCGCTGATTACGCTCAAGGCGGCTGCCAAGCCTTTCGTTCTGCGCCTGTACGCTCTCACAAAAGCTAAAGAGGGCTGCGCTAACCTCAAAAAGTTTCCATGAGGCACTTACCACGCTAATGCAATATACATAAACTCTGGGGCAACAGTGTATGCGCCTGTGAGTGTGTATGTGTGTGTCTTCCAGCTTTCCCAGCCCCAACTCAAACATCAAGGGCCAGAAGATGAATGAGAAACGGCAATAAAAGTCAATTAGCATGGCTAATGCTAGGCTAAAACGCGACACCTTTTAATTAACCCAATTAATTCACCTTTTAATTAACTTAAAACTCTGCCTACTCAAGGGATAGTTTGGGTTTCAGAAGTGGGAGTGACTTCTGAACACTAAGCTCACCATAAAAAGTGGAAACCAGGCTTAGGCTAATGCTAAACACTCACGTTCTGCATTGGGCTGCTTTTAGTTTCATGCTAATGTTCACAGAACTTCATACACTGAGTGTAGCTGTCATTTTTATGATGGATACTAGGCAACTTTAGCTGACTCACCACAGGGGCAACAAAATCAAACTTGATATAGCAACAGCTAACATTAAATTAGCATTTTGGCCCAGCATTGGATCCCTCAGCCGCATTGGTTTAACAGAACACACAATTTTGGTAACACTTTATTTGGATGGTCCGCTGTAGGTTCCTTGTAAATGTTTAGTATGTCTTTAAGCAACATTAAACTAAATAGCCATTAATTGCAACGGATTGTGAAGCTGAGTGTTACTTGGATGGTCCACTGTAGGCGTTTTGTAAATGTTAAGTCGGCCTTTAAGTATCATTCAAGTAAATATCCATTCGATTCGTCTGAACTTCAAGTTCAGTGTGAAAGAGTTTATAAAATCTATCCCTAACCTTAAACCTAACCCTAACCTTAAGCTCAAGGCAAAACCTACACCTGCTTCCAACCCTAACTCTAACCATAATGTTGTTGATAACCAACTGAACATCACCAGAAAGTTTGTTAATGAATTAAGTATTTGTAGAGCATCTATAGAGGACCATCCAAATAAAGTGTGACCACAATTTTATATCCTTTTTGTGTTTTTGTCCATGAATATTCACTACGATACCCAACATGCATTAACCAAATATGTGAATCTCCCACACAGAAATGCTAACTGCTAGCATAGACATGGTGTACAGCTTCTTAGCAGTAACATAGCAATATCTGGCTTCCTTTAGCATTAGCCAGCTAGAGGAAAAAGTACATTTCAAACAGCCTATCCTCATGTATCCTCTCCAAAGTGCTTTTAGTTCCTTCTACCTTCACGATACATCATCAGAAGGGGGGTTTACTAAATTGTGTAAACTGGAAAATCTCACTCAATATTACTGCAACACTGCTAAGAGGCTAGTAGGCATGATGGCTAAATTCTAAATACCTGCTATATATCCTTCTATTAAGCCTACAGCAGTTAGCCTTGCCCATGTACAGGTGAAGTTATAAGGTGTGTTGCAGCCCCAACTGCTTTTTTTTTTAAACAAGGCATGGCAGCCAATTAGAACAGAGGACATTTACATGGATTAGCCTTAAAGGCAAAGTAACAGAAACAGCCTGTTTAAGTCTAAGGTCAGAAAATGGTCAAGTTAACAGACTTATGAGTGTTTTTGGTACATGAAAACACACAAATGTTATAAATGGACCAAAAAAACAACGAACTGTCACTTTTCTCCTGTGTGCAACACGCAGACTCTTTCTCTTCCTCTCTCTCTCTCTCTCTCTCTCTCTGACATTTCCTCTCTCTATCTCTCTGCCTATTGCACTCTTGGACAATGGAAAGAAGCACTTATGTTTGACAGGCAGCTTCTCAGAATGCCAGTTCCCAGGGCGAGGGTGTCACGAGGCTTTCTGCGGAGCGTGTGTGAGTGAGTGACAGCTTGGTTTGTACTGCTCTCCTCTTGCTCCTGTGTTGGTCTCATTGGGGGTAGCATAGGACAGGCACAGGCTGTCAAAGCCCACAGCTCTATGACACCTTTGGCGTCTGCTGCTGTGAAATCAATTCACTTCCAGTGTGGCATAAACGAAGCCTCTTTTCTGAGAAGGTTTATCTTCTTACATCATTCCACTCGATATAGCAATTTTCAAAAAGTGCTCTGTTAAAACTTTACCATATATGCTGTCCCCTGAGCCATATTCAACTGTTTATGTTTCCCTCCAAAACAGAACCTCTTTTTTCTTTGGCTACACTGTATTAGGCTTCATTCAAAAGCATACAGAGCAGACAATTAAGGTGGGACTGATATCCTCCATCAGAAAACAGCATTTCAGCCATGGTACATGCAATGATACATTTGCTTCCTGACAGCCAGGAACAGCACAACGTTTAATCGTTTTTGCACATCTTCCACTCCAATAACTTTGTAACACAGTGTCTGCAGTAACAACACTCCACATCGCTTCAACATGAATGGGCAGGGCTGTAGTTGCTGTAGGCTGAATGGGCAGTTGTATGTAAATTTGTTTATGGTTGTGACATCACAACAATGACAGATTTAAAACAGTGTAGTGGGAAACACTTTTGCCCTCCACGCTGCAGACTTGAGTTCGATCCTTCATCTGGGTGAGCACCTTACACACAACCAGTAAGAGTTCTTGAGCAAGACTCTCAACGCTCCCTTCGCCTACATCGTTCTGGATGAGTGTGTCTGCTAAATGCCCTAAATATGAACGTAGAATCAGTGAAACTGGACCAGAGCTGTCAGTGACCCCCGTGTTAAGCATTGATTATCTGTGACACAACCCCCAACAAATAGAAACAGCAGTCGGGGGGAGGGCAGTGTGAGTAAGTTGGTGGGTGGTAGACATGGTCCACGTGCCAAAAACAGAAAGAAATCAACGACCATGTTCCCAGCTTGCTGAGAGTAGAAAGATGGACTGAAGGCTTGTGCTTCATCGTTTCTCTCTTTCTGCTCTTTTTATTTCTTCCCTCCATCTAGGGCTGTTTGGTTATAGACATTTTGGAGTCAACTCTAATTATGATTCCAAGTGATGGGAATTGAGGGAGTCGCAGGCCTCAATTCCACACAATATTCCTGATCCCAAAAACCAAGACAAAGAAACAGACACTAGGCGAAATTAACAGTACAAAATTAATTATATTTGACCTGAGCATGGAAATTGCATGGAAAGCTAACACTAGCTACATTAACATAACTAACAGTAGGATGACCATTTTTCAAAAAAGAGGACATTGGGGGCAGGAGGTCACCATGGGGTTGATGTCAGCATAAAAGCACGTTTTGGACAAATTTATAAATCCCAGTCAGACGTGTTTTTTGGTGGGGACTAATGGGGGCTGACTAAACTGTACCTGATTCTCCTTCAGGTGGGTAGATGTTTAGCATTGAACAATTTAGTTTGATTGTAAGCTTTTTTTGCATTGTAAGTGTTACACTTTACTTTGTTTTCCTCTTTGTCTAAAGTAAAATACAGCTGGAATATCAATCTCTGGACTACATCTAGATAAAGACAGCAGAATATCTAACACTACCTGTGCAACTTCAACATCAGTGCCCAGATGACATGCGGATTGGGCTACTTCTGGTAAACATATGGCACTGCTGGCCCACTGTCAGCACTGGCAAACTGCATGTGAGCCAAAAGTGGCCCACATTAAACATGCTTATTTTGCCCACGTGTTAAAATAGATCTTGGACACTTGTTGCCAGTATGTTGGCCTATGTAGCACCTTTTTTATTGGCTAAAAAACATAGTCAAAAATGAATCTGCCTTAATACTAGAAATGCTACTAAATAATATCCATTGTGGAAAAAAATGTATTCTATGTATTTTTCAAAAGTGTATTTGATATGAAAAAGTATATACACACTTAAAAAAGATGGTTCTTTCAGGGTTCTTTAGTAAAGGCAATGGTTCTATTTATAACCATGTACAATACATTCTCCATCAATCTGAAGAACCACTCCACCATGCAAATAACCATTAAGCATGACATGGTTCTTCAGATTGATGGAGAATGTATTGTATATGGTTCTATTTAGAGCCTTTTTAAAAAATCACTCTATTCTCTCTTAAAAAATGATGGCTCTTCAACGGTTCTTTAGGAAAGAACACCGTGAAAGAGTTCTTCAAATTGATGGAGAATGTGCTGTAGATGGTTCCATATGGAATCTTTCTGAAAAGCGTTCTATATAGCACCGAAAAGGGTTCTTCTATTGTTATGATGTCAAGGCTGTAACAATAGAAGAACCCTTTTTGGTGCTATGTAGAACTAGTTTTTCAAACAGTTTTCTTTGCTCACTCTCTTTACACAAATGAGTTGAATGACATCCAATCAGATTGTTGATGTGTGGCACGGTGGCCAATTGCGTCACTCCCACAGTGACACATTTGAGCGCACTCCGAATGGGAGATTGATAAACGACAATTGATAAAAAAAGAATGTATTAAAATTGTGGGTAGCCGACCCTGAAATCAGGGGGTTGTGCCGCACCCTCAGCACCTTCGTGTCCTTGGTAGTAAGTGTGGGCCAGAATTGGGCTATCATTTGTTTTCTATCTGGGAGTGTGGAATCGAGTCCAAAGCTTTGGAGTCTACTCTCGATTCCCAAATGCCTGGAATTGAGGAATTGATTCTTTTTGGGATCGACTCCCAACCATCCCGCCATCATTCTTTCTTCTTGCACCTCTCCACCTCCACCTCCTCTCTGCTTTCACCTTGAAATCTCTACTTCCTCTTTCTCACTCATTACATCCCGTTTTTTTTCTCCTCTCTCTCTCTCTCTCTCTCTCTCTCCTCTGACCTTGGTCTGTCGGCTCCTCTTATAGAAGTGGAATACACTCAGGAGACACACTCACTCACACACGTAAAGAGAATGTGTGTGTGTGTGTGTTTGTGTGCGTGTGTCGACTGTGTGGTTAAATCCGTCTGGCCCAAAGGCTGAACCACCGTCAGTTGCTCACTCAAGGACGTCAGAGACAAAGCCAACAGGACGTCCAGCAGAAATGACCCAAAGAGCCAGAGAGGCAGTGCTGATAAACTGCTCCAGCGCTGCAGTGGACAGAAATATACCACACCCATCAGGTCCCAGAACAACCAGCCTTAACACTGCACACCTCTCTGTCTGCCAAGAGTTCAGATCCAACGTTAATCTAATACACCTGCACTCAGAACACTCAGAACCTCTGAGCACGGCATGATCAGCTGGATCAGATGGGTTTCATTAACATTGGAACGGAACAGCAGAGCTGGAACAGGACATTATCATTGAAAGTGAACATGGGCGTTAGAACTGAACATTAGAGTTAGAACTGAAAATTAGAGTTAGAACTGAACATTAGAGTTAGAACTGAAAATTAGAGTTAGAACTGAACATTAGAGTTAGAACTGAACATTAGAGTTAGAACTGAACATTAGAGTTGGAACTGAACATTTGCATTAAAACCAAAAGTAGCACTGGAACTGAACATTAGTGTTAAAACTGAACATTAGCATTAAAACTGAACATTAGCACTGGAACTGAACATTAGTACTGGAACTGAACATTAGTACTGGAACCGAACATTTGTGTTAAAACTGAACATTAGCACTGGAACTGAACATTTGCATTAAAACTGAACATTAGCGTTGGAACTGAACATTAGCGTTCGAACTGAACATCACTTGAAACCAAACCTTTGTGTTGGATCTGAACTGCTATGGAGCTGAACACTTGCACTGGAAACAAACATTTGAGCTGGAACAGAACTTTAGATTTGAGACTTAACATTGGTGTTGAAACTGAACATTACAGTTAGAACTGAATACTAGCACCGGAACTGAACATTAGTGTTGAAACTGAACATTAGCACTGAAATTGAACATAACACTAGAACATTAGTATCGGAAATTAACTTTAAAACTAGACTGAACTGAACTACACATAAGTTAAATTAAGTACATACACAGAGTAATAATGCATTTATCTTATTAGATTAATCTGGTGGAGATTTTTTTTTGTATACAAATGTGTGCAAAATCTTTTTACAAAAGTGCTTCCAGCATAATGAACATTGACACGTACAGTAAAACACTGCATCTTCCCTGTTGTACTACATGCTGGTTAAGGCAGTGGTGTTAAAAATAAAGAGAGGGGGTAGGCATGTGGCACAGCTGACAGATCCTTAAAAATCTGTGCGCTGTCAGTCGGTCTAAATCACAACAGCTGAGATTGCAGGAGCTGCTGCACACTCCTTTTGTGCTTTCTTTCTTTCTGTTCTATCTCTCTCTTTGCTGTCAGTCACAATCTAAGACTTCTGAGTTGCAAATCCTCTGATGAGAAAAAACAGGGAGGTTAGCAAAGGGTGAAAGTAAAAAAAAAGTTTAAATAGGTCCCATTT
>NW_023494810.1:28224631-28229631 GCF_904425465.1 Colossoma macropomum
TTGTTACTCTGCCCTCTAGACTGGTTTATGTAAATGACCTCTGCTATGATTGGATGCCTTTTACTGTACCGTAATCGAAAAGCAGTCCAAGCTGAAACCCCCCTTATAACGTTGATGTAAATGGGCGGAGACAGCCTGCTGGGGGCCGAGTAAGTGGATATGTAAATAAGTTGGTTTTCCTGACATCACAAAACAAGCTTAATTTCCATATGTACTCCACAAGGACTGGAGAGTTCCAATACATTCTAAACTTTTACATACATCTTCAAACCCTTTTATTTCCAACAAGTAACGAATATTCACTTTTATATAATATGAGCCTTTTATGATAGGCTTATTCTGTTATTTATTACAGAGCTTGGTCATAGTACTGTGAATTACTCAGTAACCACTATAAAAGATTCAGTACTTACTTTTAATTATTCAGTATTTTCCATAAATTATTTTGGATCTAATATGTATTGTTCCGAATCTAATAGAAATGATTCATTATCTACTACTGATTCAATATCTGCTGTGAATGATTTGGCATCTAAATTGAATCATTCGGAATCTACTATAAATTATTCAGGATCTTCTATCATTGACTCAGGAGCTAATATGTATGGTTCAGGATCTTTTATGAATGATTCAGTCGCAATTAGGAGTGATTCAGTAACTACAGTAAATGATTCATTATATACCATGATTCAGAATCTCATAAGAATGATTCACTATCTACTATGATTTATTTACTATCTACTATGATGATTCAGCATCTACTATAAATGGTTCATGATTTTCTAAAGTTGATTGCAGGTCTAATATTAATCATTCAGTATCAACTATGAATGATTCAGTACCTATAGTAAACGATTCAGTATATACTATAATTCAAGAACTCATGAGTGATTCAGTATTGACTATGATTTATTGACTATCTACTATGAATGATTCAGCATCTACTATAAATGATTCATTATTTACTAAAGTTGATTCCGGGTCTAATATGAATGATTCAGTATCTACTATGAATGATTCAGTATCTACTATGAATGATTCAGCATCTACTATAAATGATTCAAGATTTGCTAAAGTTGATTCCAGGTCTAATATGAATGATTCAGCATCTACTGTGAGTGATTCACTACCACAAATGATTCATCTATGAATTATCTAGTGTCTACCATGAGTGGTTCTCTATTTACTGTAAATTATACAGCATCTATAATGAATGATGCAGTATCTACTGTAAATGATTCACTAACTCTGTGACTTTATGTGTGCCTTTAACTTTTGTTTATTTTTTTTTTTGAGTGACGTGACATACTTTTAAAAACACACACACCCTGCACCTGTGAATGAGGCTCATAAATCACTCTGGAGACAAACTGGTTTATCGGTGTGTCTTGTTTGGTCGAGACAGGTTGCTTTGCATAACAATTCTCTCTCTCTCTCTCTCTCTCTCTCTCTCTCTCTCTCTCTCTCTGATTTATTAATTCAGGCTTTTCTTAATTAACTCCATTGTTCATCATATATGAGGCAGCTGTCACTGGGAGGCTTTTGCAACATGAACTCGCTCACACATTCCAGCCATCGATTGTGTGTTTACTTTTCGTGTGTGAATTTCAGACGAATTGCTTCTGTATTCTGTCATTTAGAGCCATTTGGGTGTGTAAGAGAAATAGAGGAGCGCATAGCAGAACGCATGTAGACCTTTAACCGTTAACCCTTTCAAACCTCTCAACTCTGCTCTGTTGGTGGTAACGTTTCCACACAATAGGACCGATTGCTCAACACTAGCAAAATATCATCATAAAGTATATTATAATTTATATATGTATGAAATAACAACCACCTAGCAACCAGAGCAACTGCCTAGCAACACCTTAGCAACTTCCTCAGCTATCATAGCAATCACCTAGTAACACTTTAGCAACCAGCTGGGATACCACAGCAACTGCTTTGCAACACCGTAGCAACTTCCTGAGATACCATAGCAGCCACCTAGCAACTACCTGGGGTACTTCAGGCAACTGCCTAACAACACCTTAGCATCCACCTGGCATATTAAATCAACTGCTTAGAAACACGTTAGCAACCTCCTGGGATACCATAGCAACCACCTAGCAACACCTTAGCAACCACCTGAGATAGCATAGCAACCGCCTAGCAACACCTTAGTAACCATCTCGGATGGCCTAGCACCTGCCTAGCAACCACCTGGTATACCACAGAAACTGCCTAGCAACACCTTAGCGACCACCTGGGATACCATAGCAACTGCTTAGCAACACCTTAGCAACCATCTGGGATGGCCTAGCAACTGCCTAGCAACCACCTGGGACACCACAGCAACTGCCTAGCACCACTTCAGGAACTACCTGGCATACTGTAGCAACTGCCTAGCAACACCTTAGCAACCGTCTAGCAACACCTTAGCAGCCATCTGGGGTGGCCTAGGGACTGCCTAGCAACCACCTGGGATACCCCAGCAACTGCCTAGCAACATCGTAGTAACCACCTGGGATACCATTGCAACTGCTTAGCAACACCTTAGCAACCACCTGGCATGGCCTAGCAACTGCCTGTCAACCACTTGGGATACCACAGAAACTGCCTAGCAACACCTTAACAACCACTCGGGATAACACAGCAACTGCCTAGCAATATCTTAGCAACCACTGGGGATACCACAGAAACCACTTAACGATATCTTAGCAACCACATGGAATACCATAGCAACAGCCAAGCACCACTTTAGCAAGCACTTTGATGTTATTAACTGGTTTTCTCAAGCCAACTTAAAGTTTGTTCACAGACTTTCTCTTTCTGAGCCCGAATACAGGATGATTTATAATCAGTCCAGTTTGCATCAGAACAACTACATTCAGTTCCACAGTGAAATCACATCAGGTCCAGACTCCAGGCAGAGTGGACAGCTGGAATAGGGGCTCTTTAACAGCTAATAAAATGGGGATTAGACTTCATCCTGTGGGTTTCCTGTCCACAGCGCTCTCCTGGGACACACACACACACACACACACACACACACACACACGCACACACACACACACACACACACACTTATACACAGCTTAGTTCTGAAACACTGCTTTTCTCTTTTTCTCCTAAAAATGTTGTTTCTCTTTGAAATGAGTTACTAGACCTGTAGAGACTAATGGGTTTGTATTTTTGTGTACAAATCCAATTCAAAAATGTAATTCATAATGGAGCTGTGTAATTGATTAAATAATTCTATAATTACATTTAAACAGTGTAGTAAACTGACAGTAGTATCATCTAGATTACAAATATCCTACATTTTGTTTGTATGTGTTTTATTTCCCCCCTGAGCTCCACTTATACATTTTGTGAGGGTTTATGTTCCAAAAATGTAATTTGTTTTTACATGACTGTTTTCCAACCTCTCCTTATTGCAGAATTGAACAGGCTGTTTTTGTTACTGTGCCTTTAAATGGATATATGTAAAAGCGCTCCTTTCTGATTGGCTGCCCTCGTTCTCAAAGCAGTCCAAGTTGAAACACTCCTTATAACTTCAGCGGTAATTGGCAGGTGTTAAACTGCTGTGGACTGAATAGGCGGATATATAAATGCGATGGTTTTTGTGACGTCACAGAAGCAACAAATTGAAAACGGGCAGTTTTTACTTAGCTTAGTTTCCAAATATGAACTCTGTGGACTGAGGATTTATTTATTTATTTATTTATTTATTTATTTACAGCCAATTCTTTGTGTCTGTCTCCACACTCACACAGAGCTCAAGGTTTTGCTGAATCAGTGTGTGTCTCAGCTGATTGTTTAACCAGCTGACACACACCTGCTTCCTGTTGCTCTCTCTCTCTCTCTCTCTCTCTCTCTCTCTCTCTCTCTCTCTCTCTCTCTCTCTCCCTCCCCCTTGCCTCCTCCTCTTTTTTTCCACACTCGAGACACTGCAGCTCCAGACTTTCTACACCCAGTCATAACCTGCCTATGTTTCTCTTTCTCTCTCTCTCTCTCCCTCTTTTTCCTTTTCACTATTTTCTCTTTTTTCTTTCCCTCTCACTCTCCCTATCTCTCTCTTCTTTTTCTCCTCTTTTCTCCTTTTTCTCTTCTCTCTCCCTCTCTTTATATCTGTTTTTTCCTTCTCGCTCTTTCTTTTTGCCTTCCCTCTTACTCTCCCTATCTCTCTCCTTCTCTCTCTTTTTTCTCCTCTCTCGCGCTCTCTTACTCTCTTTCTCATTTTCTCTCCGTTTCTCTCTCCCCATCTCTCTCCTTCCCTCTCTTCTTTTTCTCTTCTCTCACTCTCTCCCTTTTTTCATCTCACTTTCTCTTTTTTCTCTCCCTCTTTCTCTCTCGCCATTTCTCTCTGTCTCTCTCTTCTTTTTCTCTTCTCTCACTCTCTCTCCCTCCCCTACTCATCCTCTCTTGCTCTCTTTTTCCGTTTGCTCTTTCTCTTCTTTTCTCTCTCTCTCAGTCCTTCTCTCTTTTGTTTTTGTTCTCTCTCTCTCTCTCTCTCTCTCTGTTTGTATATGAGCTGAGTTTGTGTATCTGTGATCATCACATTGTTGTGCAGCCCGTTTTTATTTTCCTCTGTTGGGTTCTCCGTTAGTGGCCCACGCTGTTTTGACAACTCAATCTTTCAAATGGAAGAGATGGAAAACAATTATCTTTCTCTTCTCTCTTTCTTCCTTTAGCTCTGCGTTTCTGAGCCTTTGTTTTTTATTTCTCTCTCTCTCTCTCTCTCTCTCTCTCTCTCTCTCCCTCTCTGTGGTATTGTTGTGAAGATTCTCTTGTGACTGTAAAAAGTAAAAGCTGGCTGTAGAAACACACAGCTGTTGAACAGGGTGGAGGACGAGAGAATTCTAGCTTTATCTTTTTATTTGTCTTTATATAACAGTGTGTTCAGCCAAAGATATACAAACCACAAAACCTCACATTTCCATAATGATAATTTCACAGCGGAACATGGCTGCGCTAATGACATCACAATGGCCCATAAGTAACAGGCTGCGCTATTG